>NC_085001.1:6150210-6200210 GCF_963854185.1 Sardina pilchardus | reverse complement strand
CAGCTCCTGGGCACACGTGCCTGTGTGTGGACGCCTGTGTCAGGAGCCTCAGATAAGGAGACGGAGAGAGAGAGAGAGAGAGAGAGAGAGAAAGACGGAGAGAGAGAAAAAGATAGAGAGAAAGAGAGATAGTGTGAGAGAGACTCCAGGGACTGTACCACAGGAGATCTCCCTTCACCCTCATCCACACTCCCACCTCACCCACTCCGGAACTAGCAGTGGCTGAGATCAGCGGCGACAGCACAAGTAGTATCGGCAGCAAAAGTCTTTCAGCTCCTTAGGGGAACCCCCCCCCCCCCCCCCTTTCCCAATCCCAACCTGAAGTCCATCGTGACCCCCCCACTTCCCCCTCCCCCCCACCCTGCTACCCCCCAGCCTGGAGCCACCATGACCAGCGTCCGAGAGCACGAGAGGCTGCTCTTCGAGAAGTTCTGGCAGGGGACGTTCAAAGCGGTCGCCATGCCGCGGCCGGAGAGTATCATCGTGGCCAGCATCACCGCCGGAAGGACCTTGACCAAGTGAGTGTCTTTGCCTTCTTTTCTCCTCCGTGTATGCGGATGTGTGCGGATGTGTGCTGATGTAGCGCTCGCTAGTTTTGGGGCATGTCTGTTGTCTGTCATTGGAACGGAGCAGACAGGTGGTTTCAGTAACGTCGTGTACGCTTGCGACTGTGTGTGATCTACTTTCCATGTGACCCAGTTCAACGGTGCAAATATGGCACTGGTACCGTACATGTATACGCACACGCTTCATGTGCCTCTACAGTGCTCTGCTCCTCTGGTAATATAGATGATTGTGATACATCACTTGTCCTCCGCGAGGAGCGTCCTGTGCACGGGAGACTCCTCTGGAACGCTTGGCTGGAAAGCCTCGTCTGCATGTGTACTTTCTACTCGGACTCTGAATGTCACCGATGATTAAGCTACTGTCTGTAGAAATAGTGATCTTTTATGCTATCTTTGTTTTTTTTTTCTTTTTTTTTTAAACCCTGGTGGTGTCCTTGTCAGTCAAAGTAGATATTGTCATAAATAGATATTCATACAGCCCCTTTGTCGGGACATCAAGAGAATGATGTGTGTGTTATTTCTGTCACTCTATCATTTGTGCTTTACTTTGGTATCATTTCTGTGAACACAGTTCAATCGCTGAGACTCAGGTCGCACGATTACAGTGGCTATTTGGTGTCACATGGTGGGACTGAGAACACTTATGCTGTTCTCAAGAGTGATGTGGACAGACACTCAGAACCGATTATAATACTTAAACGTGCTTTACACAGCTCAGTGTACCACATGTGATGCATTTTATATAGGTCTAAGGGAAGAAATGTCAGGAAGAGTTACTGAGCACTACAACTCCCCCCCCCCCTCCCACACACACACACACACACACAGTGACACAGACACACACCACCCTGGGGGACACTGCCCATTATAGTGTGTTATCATGGGTAGTGCTGTTGTGTTGCTGAGACACAAAGGTCATGGGCTGTGTCAGATGAAAGGAGGGAGTGAGGGAATATGAAGAAGAAGAAGAAGAATATAGAGGTAGAATTAACCATGAGTACTGATGCACACACTCTGAAGAAACCCCCCACCTCACCCCACCACTGTGTGTGTGTGTGTGTGTGTGTGTGTGTGTGTGTGTTGGCCATCCCTGCATCTCCAGACAAAATCTCTCATGCGCTCCCACAACAAACGGCTAACGCGCTCTGACAACTGGATCTCCTATCAACTCCACCTCATGCCCAGCGCTTGACTGGAGTCGACGTGGCGCTCAAATGAGCACAGGCGTCCGTCCAGGTCTGTGTCCGCTCGCAACTCGGGGGCCCACCCTCTCTAGAGCATCAGGGCCAAACATTTAGATATAAAAAAGAAGATAGAAAATTCCCCCGGCCGACTTTGCTTTGACGTTGTCACATCATGTCTTCATTACGGCCATTACTTCACCGTCGCTATTCTTAACAACAGCATTATCTCTCCCCAGGCGGTGAAACCCCGGCCCCCTTGTTGTGCTATTTCAAACACAAGAAACAAACGTTGAAATGTGATTTATTCCCTGCCTGATGTGTCTTGATATTTCTCTCTGAGTCAGTGCCTTTGCTGTGGGATTAGTGCAGAGGCACAGCAGAATGAAACTAATAATGAATCTATTCATTATCGCTGGAAAATTCCTGTCTTGTTTCCGTGCACACAGCTTCGGCAGAAGCAGGAGAATGAACTTGACAATGGCAGTGCGCAGCGGCGCGGCGCGTTTTCGAGAGCCTGAGTCCCTAACTGGTGTCTGCTTCATTTGTGGCCGTTTTCGTCCCTAATTTTCTCCTCTGCGCTGCCACAAGTGTTTGTGGGGTGCTCGGTGACAACACGAGACACAAGACACAAACCCTTGTGCTGGAGCTGTCTCCTTCGCTTTTTGAGGCGAATTGTGGCGTACGAAGTCCATATTCATGAGGCTCTCTCGCCCTGCAGGAGCAGATGACTCTGATGTTGGTCGGGGGAGCATCAAGGGAAAATGATAGCACCAATTACAATGAAATAAGTGTCACTAGTTCAGCCACTGATGCTGGTGCGTTTGCATTTGCACATTCTCCCTACGTTCCCTGCACAACTCTGTGCATGATTTAGGCATACATTTTGTGTGTGTGTGTGTGAGAAGCGCATTAAAAAGAAAAGAAAAGAACATTGCAGAGCAGAGAGGGGTGAAATTATCTCTTTTCTCACAATTGAGGTGGACAGGAAATGCATGTGTATAGAATTCCGAATGCCAAGCTCAATAGCTGACCGAGTTTTGAGATGGACCCTGTTGCTCTAAACCAAGGCTCGTGTTGAACATCACACACACTTTAGCTCACACACAACGCTGTTCTTCAGTAGCACAGTTACCCCCCCCCCCCCACACACACACACACACACACACACACTCCAGTTTCAGAACCCCCACACGTCACTGCACCCTACCTCTAGAATGAGAACTTGTCATGGCGGGGGGACTATATGTGGTTTGGCCCGAGCACCATCAGAATTAGAGTTGCCAACTGCCGCGGGGGTCCGTGTCCTCATTGGGCCCTGGTTCCCAGCCCATGTTATTGTTTTAGCGTTTTCATCCCTGCCTTTTGTCATCGTCAGCCCCCCTCCCCGGCCCAAACTCCCGCCCCCACCTCTCTTTCCCTCTGTCGCTCCTCCTGCCACTCTAGCCCGAGGAGAACCTCACTGTAATTAGAGACGGACGTCCTCCACTGCCCACTCACCCAGCAGGGAGAGAGGGAACGAGAGAACGAGGGAGAAAGAGAGAGAAGGGAGAAAAAGAGTGAAAGACAAGCAAGATGAGATGGAGGGAGAAGGGAGAAAGACAGGATAACAAGAGAGAGGGAGTAAGATATAAAGCGAAGGAATGAGAGGTAGAAGAGAGGGAAAGAGATACAGGTAATGATAAAAAGATGGATGAGAAAGATGTAGAGAGAAAAAAAGAAAAAATGAGAGAGGGGAAAAGAGTGGGAAAGAGAGAGTAAGAGACAGAGAAAGATAGAGAGAGTTAAAAAGAGAACGTAAAGAAGAGGCGGGGGGGGGGGGCTCTATAAGCTCACTGTTCCTGCAGCTGGGGGGGCCAAACCCTGGGCTATTATACCCCTGCAAGCTGTTAGTCTCTGGGACGCACGCCACTAACAATACAGGGAGTTTGGGAGGAGCCGGGGGTGGGCGACCCAGAGCAGGGGCAGATGGCCTGCACGGAGGAACAGAGGCGACAATAGAGGTGGGGTGGGGGGGTGGAGTGAGGGGGGGGGGGGGGGGGGGGTGAGAAAAACCCTACTCAGCAGATGCTGGCTTCATAAGGCAAAAGAACATGGGGGGAGATTAAAGGACCATGTCGGTGTTGCTCTACGTCTGCGGGTGCGTGTGTGGGTGTAGGGCTCTCTCTCTCTCTCTCTCTCTCTCTCTCTCTCTCTCTCCCTCTCTCTCTCTCTCTCGCTCTAAGCCCCAGTCCTTCAAAGAGAAGATTCCTGAAACACTGACAAATTGGAACAGAAAAAAGAAAATCAAGGACGCGGCAGGCAGGTCTCATGCCGTAAATGAGCAGTGTCCAACCTCAAAAGAAAAAAAAGCTCCTGCCGAAACCTCTGCAGTCAATACGAGAGGCATCCAGGGCTGCCTTATTCATTACGCTACAAACCAACACGGGAGCCAAAACCAGCCGATGTCGGCTCTCACTGTGGCTATTTCAGAGAATCCTCTTCAGTGCCTTTCAAACGCATCAATAGACCAGCATCTGTTGTCGGAGCAGCATGGCAGACTGACCTCACTCAACTTGGAGTGCACACTGGTAGGGTAGCGCTACTGACGAGCATGAATGCCAGATCGTGACCGTCTACGTCCCCATTACCAAGACTGCACTGTGAGGGCCTGTAGTGTAGTTGGAGATGGAGCACTTTCAAGACAAAAATAACTGTGGAAGAAATACACAATGACAACACTATCATGTGAAGCTAGAAGGGTACTCTGGGAGAGAATCCGCAATATTAATAACAGCGAAAGTCAATCGCTAAGTAAAATTGTGGATCCATGCCGTGATTCAGATACCCTTATTAATGTCATGCATTCTTACACCTCCACATCCACCAAGTTTCATAAAAAAATGATTGATTGTGATGTTTTTTTTCTGCTGACAAATGAATAGAGCGACATGCCAAAAGCACAGCCTCCTTGATGGTGGTAATAACGTGGTCCATTTTATCCTGTGAAGTAGCCTTGGTTTGGTGACAGTTTCGCAAAAAAATTAAAACAAAATATCTGAGCAAGGCTGGGAACCTACCTCAACTGCAGTACATTTATACCGTCGGGGTGTCAATTTAAGGGTGTTTTATTTCAGTCCGCGGCAATAACACAGCTGCTGCTAAAACAGGGAGTGCTAAGAGAACGTGTTTCTCTGCCATCACAATGTGCTGCTGTGGTACTGAGCACAGAGCACAGCCATCTTAAAACCCTCCTAACGAGAATAACTGGTGTTCAACAACCGCACACAAACAAATGAAGTCGATTTAGCATGACCAGCAAGCTAATAACATGACAACAATTGTAATAAGCCTGGGATAAGTAGCCGCCATGATAAGCTGCCACCATCAGCATGTCAGCATGAAGCCTCTGAATGCCTCTGCGTGTTGACTCTAACTGACTTTAAATGCATCTGCGTTTGTGTATGGACTCTGTCTTTGGATGTATGTGTATGGACTGTGTATGCACTGAAAAGAGGCTTTGTGAAGCTGGACACTACAGTAGGATTTCAGTAGCGAGAGAGAGAGATAGAGAGAGGGAAAAATAGTCTGTGTATGCATGTGTGTGTTCATGCATATCTGAAACCATTTGAAAATAGAGTGGATGTCCTTAAAAAACACCACCCAACCCAAGTCCCAACACAGTGCATATTGCAGACATGAAAACACACTCTCAGCACACCACAGCAGGAACACATCACCATACACCTGTGGGCTCTGCCTGGCATGTCCAATGCCATTCCCACAGAGGTCACTCTGCCCCCCCCCCCCCCCCCTAAACTGCCCTCCCCCGTGTGCCTTGTGGGGTAAGCAAGGGTCTACTGGGTCCCTCTGCATGTCCTGTGACAGCCCCCACACGCACCCCTGCATGAGTCACAGGGGGTCACTGTGGGCCCCTGAGGCCCTGGTGGGAGGTAGATGTGTGTGTGTGTGTGTGTGTGTGTGTGTGCGCCTCTGTGCATGTGTGTCTGTGTGTAAGTGCTTGAGAGTGTGCATGTGTGTTAGAGAGAGAGTGTTCATGTGTGTGTTTATTTTGTGCCTATATGCGTGTGTGTGTGTGTGTGTGTGTGTGAGAGAGAGAGAGAGCTAGTGTTTGTGTGCGTGTTTATATGTGTGCCTATATGCGTGTGTGTGTGTGTGTGTGTGTGTGTGTGTGTGAGAGAGAGAGAGAGAGAGAGAGAGAGAGAGAGCTAGTGTTTGTGTACGTGTTTATATGTGTGCCTATATGTGTGTGTGTGTGTGTGTGTGTTGCGTGCGGCCTCCTCCATCTGTGAGCTGTGGCGCTGCTGATAGGGCCGTGTTCCTGCAGGCTGTGCACCGTAACTGTGGCGTACTGTAATCTGACAGCAGCACTATTCCGGCGCCCATGGGCGCGTTCGGAACTTTGGATGCAGCGGAACGGGAATGCTAGTTAGGGTTCTAAATCTGCGGTCTCGCAAAAGTGCCACTTTAGCAACAGGGGGAAATTGGTGCTGTTCGTTCTTCCTCGGTATACTCTGCACTTGAAAAGCCGCCATCAGCCGAAACAAACCTGAAATACTTTGGGAGGAATCTGCAGATGATAGAGTTACATCTTTTGTTGTTATTTGGATGTGTTTCAACTCATCAAGAAAATGTGAAAGTAGAAATAGGAGTGACCATATGTACCAGACATATCTACGTATTCTTACACTTTACATATGCACTTGACATTTTGAAATGATGGGTTGATTGACTAGAAATCAGTAAATTGTGTGTAGCCTTTCCCAGTGTTTCACTGTCCTATTGGATAATATGGATGGGAAATGAAGACAGTTTTACATTTCCCACCAAACCTGTGTAAAATGGTCCCAGCAGGCTTCCTGATTGTTTGCGCACAAACAGTCGTACCTGTGAAGGGCCGCAGCAATTCTTCGCTAATCTCAGTCATGGTGGAAAGTGATTATTTGTGTAAACAACAGTATTTGTGTGTTCTGTATTTGTCTGACCTTCAGAGGTAGATGATTACACATCGCCTATTATTTTCTAAGACAAATATTGAACACAGAATTGGAGCATATATTGGAAAAACAATTCTAAGGCACTTTACTGTAACAATTTCCCCGGTGTTTTTTTCCCCTCTTTTGTCCCTGACAATTGCTTATCGTTCCATCCACCTTTTTGCTCCCCCCCCCCCCGGGTCAGTCATCACAGCTTTCTGCAGAATTTCAGCTTCAGAAATACTGATGACGAAGGACTTTCGTGTTATTGTTTTACTCAAGAATTGATCCCATCAAGTGTAATGTGTTGATAACATTTAGTTATATTCTAGTGTTTTCCCAAAGTGAGAGAATGGGAGATATAAAGGCAGAGAGGGTACATGGAATGGTGAAGAAAAGAGAGAGAGAGATAAAGACGGAGGATGAGAGAAAGGGAAAGGAATGTGGAGTGAAAGAAGCTAGATAGAGAGATGAGTAGAGAGAGAAAGAAAGACAAAGGGAGAAAGAGATAGAATGAGAGCAGAACATCCTTTTCCACTGATTAGTTTCCAGGCAGGATACAAGAACACTAAAGGAACACGGCAGCTCTACTGGCAGCCTCTGAAGAACCACAGCGTGCTTCCTCTCTCTCCCTCTCTCTCTCTCTCTTTCTCTCTCTCTCTCTCTCTCTCTGTCTGTCTTCTCCCTCTGTTTTCTCCCCCCCACTTTTAATGAGAGCTCACACAACTAGTATCAGACTGTCTCCAGAGGGCCAAAAGTGTACCGGGGTTCGCGTGGAGTTTATTAATGCAATAAAGTCTGCGCTGACATTGCAGGCCCTGGTGAGTGTTAGGCTGAACATAACCGACAGCGCAGCCTCCCAACAAGGAGGCCAGGGAGATTACATTCAGTGCTTAGAGACAGACCAAGGGGATGCGGAGAGCCCCAATAAATGCCATCTACCCTTTTCAGCGGAGGCAGTTTCATGATCTGTGGGGGCGTTTGTCCACTAGGGCCACGGGCCTGACACTGTAATTAATTTGGACGTCGTGGTAAAAATGCCGTGATTTGAAGTTGATGACAGTGATTCGTGTGCGGTCAGTTCATCGTTTCAGACGGGGATGAGAGAAGCTCCACACTCATGTGTACACACACACACACACACACACACATACCCCTTTCTCTGGAGATGATTCATCAACTGACCGTTGGGGAGTTCATGCCCCTCCAGTGAACGTCCATGTCCGCGCATAATCTTGCCCCCACAGCGTCACTGGCTGTCCAACGCGGGGACTGCAAAAATGAGCAAAGGCACATCGACACACGACACACATTGATTTTGAGCTGTCTTAAAATCACTGTTTCACGGTATCCCTTTATACAAAAACAAACGTGCAAATACAGCAACGTTTTTTCTTGGTGAGTAGAAAGACAGAAAGCTCTATGGTGAAAACAAAAGACAGAAAGAAAGAAAGAAAGAAGGAAAGAACGAAAGCCAAAAAAAAAAGTCTACACTTTTATTCTGTATTACTCAATATTACAGTATGTATTATTCTTTGACTATTATAACTTGATTGATGCTTTGGCAATATTGTACTTACATTCATGCCAATAAAGCTTTTTGAATTGAATTGAATTGAATTGAAAGAAAGAAAATAATTGAAGAAAGAGAGCAAAAAAGGAGAGAGAGAGAGAGAGAGAGAGAGGGCGCTGGAGGGCAGCTGCAGCCCATCAGAGGGGACATTAGAAGGATCATGTCACCGCCAGCCGTGCAGCCGACGGACAGGCGCACAGGGAGGCCTCACCAATCATCCCTTCCCTTCAGTCAGCCGCTTAACTGAGTGTGAGCCAGCCACAGGGGGAACCACAGAAGGGCACGGAGAGACAGAGAGGGAGAGGGAGAGAGAGAGAGAGGGATGAGGACAGACAGGGAGAGGGAGTGAGAGAAATAGGTAGAGAGAGAAAGCAAGGTGAAGGAACAGGGAGACAGAGAGGTAAAGAGAAAGAGAGAGAGAGGGATGTGGACAGACAGGGAGAGGGATTGAGAGAGAGAGAGCAAGGTGAAGAAACAGGGAGACAGAGAGGTAAAGAGAGAGAGAGAGAGAGATGTGGACAGACAGGGAGAGGGAGTGAGAGAAAGAGGTAGAGAGAGAGAGAGAGCAAGGTGAAGAAATGGCGAGACAGAGAGGTAAAGAGATAGAGAGAGAGAGAGGGATGTGGACAGACAGGGAGAGGGATTGAGCGAAAGAGGTAGAGAGAGAGAGAGAGAGAGAGAGCAAGGTAAAGAAACAGGAAGACAGAGAGGTAAAGAGATAGAGAGGGAGAGGGATGTGGACAGACAGGGAGAGGGATTGAGCGAAAGAGGTAGAGAGGGCAAGGTGAAGAAATGAGAAGACCGAGAGGTAAAGAGAGAGAGAGAGAGAGAGAGATGCAGGGACATGGAGAGGGAGTGAGCGGGAGAGCGAAAGAGAGGGAGAGAGCAAGGTGAAGAGAAAGTGAGACAGAGAGAGGTACAGAGAAACAGAGCAGGAGAGTGATGAAGGTGAAGAGAGAAAAACAGTAGAAGGAGAGAAAGCGAGGGAATGAGAGAAAGGGAAGGACAGGGAGAGGGAGAGAGAGTGAGAGAAGGAAATGGAGACGGAGAGACAGTGAGAGAGGGAGAGAAAGTTAGTGATAGGGAGAGGTGCTGAGAGGAGGACAGGGCCTTCTGCTGCGGCTCCCTCTCTGGCCACACGTCCACTGTAAACACGTCCTGTCCACTCCGGCCCTCACAGCCCTCCTGCTGGCCTGCTGCGGCCACCACTGCGCCGTCCAGCCTGTTGGCCAGCACTCAGAGTGACTGCTAATAGCACAGTTGTCATTTTAAATCAGTCTTGGCATACACACACACACACACGCACGCGCACGCACGCACGCACGCACGCACGCACGCACGCACACACACACACACACACACACACACACACCGTTCCTTCCTCTTGGTCTCGGTGGAATTGACCCAAATGGAAAAAGAACGGCGTTCAGAGAGGAGCGCTCATAACAGAAATTGGGGCCCGGGAGGTGTTTAGGGAAATCTCATGCAGGTGGGAGTCCCTGTGTGTCTTCTGATCTTTCATAAAGGCACACAGACGCCTCCTGTCTTCCTCTATCTGCTCTTTTAGAGCAGACATTATTAAACAAGCCCAGACCCAATATCTGCTCTTTCAGAGGAGAGATTATTAAACGAGCCCAGACTCTCCAGAGATTTTCATCCATGTTGAATTCAAGTGCTTTATGACACAATATAGCACATTCTAGTTTCAAGTTCAAGTTCATTTTATTTTGATAATTCCGACAATAACTTTATCATATCATGTTATTTGTCATTTCTAATATGATCATATCACTCTAGCTTCAAATCTCGCTTCCTGAGAAATTCACAAAAATATTGAGGAGTGTTATTTAGAAAAGTCATGATACATGAAGGCAGAGGAGGTTGTGTACAATGTCAGTCAGGTAAGGCTACTAAGCCCTTAGCCTGGAAGCCAGCCTTAATTTAACCACTCCTACCAAAAGTTGAGGTTGGGAATTTCACTCTGAAGTTGTTACATTGAGAAGACTCGATGTCTGGTTGAGAACTGTGTACACCAATCAAATCATCTGGACAGGCTTTGTGCTGTACGATGATGGACCAATCACAAATGAGCATGGTCATTCACGTCACCTAAGTGCACTTCAGCTGATTTTGTGTGCAACAAAAAGGCTCTCGCTATAGAGGCTTGAAATTTAGACTTTGCTATCATGTATTGTGTAAGATAATGACAGCGCAATAGCTAAAAATAATAATATTTTTTTTTAAAAAAGCCTCCACCTACGTCAGGCTACGTCAGGCTAACTAAGCTCTGACAAGTACTGTATGGCAGAACAGCTTGGGATGAAGTTTTCGCAGAAGGTTGTTACAGTTAAACACCGACGTGAGGGGAGAGCTTCCTAGGGTATGTATACGTACTCCAGTCCCGTACACCGTTCTACGTTCACCGTTCCTATACACGACCCCCCCAACACATACACACACACACACACCCCCACACACACACACCCCCTATACCCCCTCAGCATGATCACGGGCCATTATGAAAATGCAAACTTATCAAAGTCAAACCTTCATCACTTAAATTAAATCATTTCAAGCTCCAGTGCCTCCTCCTCGACGTGGCCTCCCCTTCATTTTTCATTTCCGTCCCTTGCCCATCCTCATTTGGGGAAGGCGATCTGCCATTCACACCAAATTGCTTCTATTTGCATAACTGATGCCTACCTTTCTTTTTTTTTTTCTCTTCCTCCCCCCACCATATTTTCTTCCTTTTTTCAGGGGGGCACAGCTCTCCCTGTATCCTGCGTATAGGCACAAGAGGGAGGTGTGTGTGTGTGTGTGTGTGTGTAACTGTGTGAAGGCTTATAATTGGCACATCATCACACAAACCCCTCCCTGCTTCTCACCTCTGAGTTTAACCAGCTTGCAGGCCAGGGTGACAAGATCCTTTATGGAAACCAGAGCCTGTCTATCAGTATCTCAGTAACTGACACTGTGTGCTAATTTCAAGTCAGGACTCCAGTAACACTGGAATGTGTGCGCAATGTGCGATTTATTACCATATGCACTCAGTGTCATAATCAGAATAATAATAATAATAATATTTCATATTTCATACACAGAATGCAGCTCAAAGTGCTTTTAAATGCTTTGAGCATTTAACGCAATAATAGAGAAAACATATTATAACACAAACAAACAAACAAACAAAACAATATAATAAGGTAAACAATAAATAAAAGTGTTGTTAAGCAGCCTGATGCCGATGGTGGAGGAGGGCTGATTGAGTGAGGGGAGTGCAGGGTGTGTAATGAGCACATCACCTGATGGCACTCCCCCCACCATCTTACCTACACTATGAGTTCAGCTGGAGTTCAGCACAAGGACTCTGGCTTTGTCGTTTAGATTTGCAGATTTGCTGCATAGTGAAAGACACTGGGATACGATTTGAGATATTTATGTCTTATTTCAGGAATACATTCCAAGCCATTCTAATGAGATTAGAATTATATTCTAGGTGACACCGTGGTGGTAGGTGAAGCATGTTTTTGAGCTATGTTGCTTGGCTTCAGATTCCATGTCCTGACTGGATCATTGTGACAAGTTGCTCAGCTACGTTGCTCACTTTGCCAGTGACTGTATCGTCACCTTTACTTGAACTCTACACAAACGTTATCATGTCGTAATCATGTCATTACTGATCAAGGTAGGTAACATGACACTGTCAAGTCACAGGGCATCAATGTCATGATGACTATGAGCAAAGGCATGCTATCTGCCATGACAATGGGATATTTCTACAGTGTTATGAAGCAGGCTTTGATAATCTGATACCAAAGCCAAGGTCTTAATGCTGTCGTTATAGTCTAAGGGGGGTATGTAATACCAGAGTGTCAGAGTGAATTGTTTTGATTGATGCTGGCAAAATTCTTTGTATCAGGATGCTTGTTCAATAGATCATAAACTACTGCCACAATAAACCAGCAGATGTTTTCATTTTGTGAAGGACTGTATCATTTATGAAGTCAAGGGGAAAGCATCACAATCGCATCTGCCATCGCAGTCGAATGCCGAGCAGATATCTTTATTAATGACTGTCTAAACAAAGACACAACGCAATTTCAATTTGTCGGAAAAAATAAGAACATTCCAGACTCTTGAGGAGAAACTAATTGGAGCACAGCTGTATAAATTTAGGTCTTTTTTTTTTTGTCCTGAAACAAGAGGCGAGTGAGAGAGTGAGCGGCGCAGAGCAGAGAGGCGGTGTGTGTGGCGTATATTGTGATGGCCGTGCGGCGTGGTGTGAGCGTTATTGCGACTGACATCCCAGTACTCTGCACTTTTAGCTGAGGACTGATTAGGGAAAGTGGAGCTGACACTTCCACAGTCTCCATGGGCAGCGCTGCTCATTGGGAAGTGCATTAGAGTGGTGTGTGTGTGTGTGTGTGTGTGAGTGTGTGTGTGTGTGTGTGTGTGTCTGGCCAGGGTCCGGCGTGGATATGGGCCGGATCTCCAAAAAGCATTGTAAACTTAAATACTCCGTTAGACCTCTTTTGCGAATCAACTTACAATTTCTGAGCATTTTCACGCAATGATATTAGACAGCTACAAACTTTGTAACAGGTGCTTTTCACTGGAGTTACCAGCAGGTTGTATAGGGAGAATACAACTAACTAGAAATGCAATTCCAAGGAATTACCAGTGCATGAAAATGCAAACTAAGGTGTAGCTAGCGTAAACATGGTGGTTGCATAGTTTACAGAGAGTTGATAGTGTGAAGGTAGACAGTTTAAAGATGAAACATTCCAGTTCTAACTTAACTAATGATTTCTATTCATGTTAAAATGTTGATTAGCTAACTTAGCTAATGATTTCTAGCAGTTACGCTAAAATGCTAATTATGCTAGCAATGCTACTTTACTAACAATGCTAACCAGGTTGATTAGCTAACTTAACCGATGATTTCTAGCAGTAATGCTAGAAATGCTAACTATGCTAACAATGCTAAATTTGCTAACAATGCTAACCAGGTTGATTAGCTAACTTAGTTGATGATTTTTTGCAGTTATGTTAAAAATGCTAACTATGCTAACAATGCTAACTATGCTAACCATGCTAACTAGCTAACTTGCTAGTGAGGACTTTTATTTTGAAACATTTGTTGCTAGGGTATCCATGGTGGCCACTATCAGGAAACAAGAAGTTACTGCAGTATAATCATGTTGGTTGCTATGGAAACGGTCATAAACACTTAATTTTAATGGTTGCTATGTTGGTTGCTAGGTACATGGAGGTTTCATGTAGTTGACTGGAGGCATAGTGGATGATAACTGACAGTTGGAATGGTTGAACAGTTCAATAGTTGAGTAGTTTCAATGGTTAAATGATTTAATGGTGTATTATTGCACTGAGGACTTTTATTTTGAAACAGTTGTGGACAGAGGAAACAGTGAACAGGATATGTAGTCTTCTGAGAGACTGTATGCTTAAAGCCAGAGAAACTGACAGTTGGTGCCCAGGTGGCCGGCCACCTGGCGTAAGATTCTAATTGCTGCCGTGATGTCATAATGAGCAATGTTAAGTCTATGAGGGAAATTGTAATAGTTTTTAACTAATAGTTTAAAAAGTATAAAAGTTACAAAGTTGAAAAGTCATAGCACACATGTCCTAAGTAAGACCTACGTAACGCAGTTTGAATGAAGTTTCTACGTTAAACGGTTCTAGCTGATTTGCGTGCGTTAGAAGAATAACTAGAAATGCAATTCCAAGGAATTACCAGTGCATGAAAATGCAAAAATAGATAGATAATGTAGATATGGTTACTAAGGTGTAGCTAGGGTAAACATGGTGGTTGCATAGTTTACAGAGAGTTGATAGTGTGAAGGTAGACGTTTTAAAGATGAAACGTTCCAGTTCTAACTTAACTAATGATTTCTATTCATGTTAAAATGTTGATTAGCTAACTTAGCTAATGATTTCTAGCAGTTACGCTAAAAATGCTTATTATGTTAGCAATGCTAATTTTACTAACAATGCTAACCAGGTTGATTAGCTAACTTAACCGATGATTTCTAGCAGTAATGCTAAGAATGCTAACTATGCTAACAATGCTACATTTGCTAACAATGCTAACCAGGTTGATTAGCTAACTTAGTTGATGATTTTTTGCAGTTATATTAAAAATGCTAACTATGCTAACAATGCTAACTATGCTAACCATGCTAACTAGCTAACTTGCTAGTGAGGACTTTTATTTTGAAACATTTGTTGCTAGGGTATCCAGGGTGGCCACTATCAGGAAACAAGAAGTTACTGCAGTATAATCATGTTGGTTGCTATGGAAACGGTCATAAACACTTCATTTTAATGGTTGCTATGTTGGTTGCTAGGTACATGGAGGTTTCATGTAGTTGACTGGAGGCATAGTGGATGATAACTGACAGTTGGAATGGTTGAACAGTTCAATAGTTGAGTAGTTTCAATGGTTAAATGATTTAATAGTGTATTATTGCAGTGAGGACCTTTATTTTGAAACAGTTGTGGACAGAGGACGTAGTGAAACAGGATCTGTAGTCTTAATGAGATTGTATGCTTAAAGCCTGAGACAGAAGGTGCCTCTCATATAGCGTTTACGCGTCCTCTCTCGCTCCTCACTGATCTACATAAAGAATGATGGAGCGGCAACAATGGGATAGTCTAGCCCTTCTTCTATCTTTCTTTATGTAGATCATTGAGGATCGAGGAGCGAGGGAGGACATATAAACGCTGCTTGAGAGGCACCCACAGTAAATACTTTAAAAGTTGTATGTAGATAGTCTAATTAATGTTGATAGACAGAATGTTTCATGGATGTTGATAGGCAGATTGTTTAATAGATATTGATTGACAGTTTAATGGGTGGATGAGTGAATGGTCTGAAGAAGATAAATGGATAGAAGGTTGGATGGAATGTGCCTTATATTCTTGTTAAGAGAGACACTGATACAGCTCTCTGAGAGTAGTTGATACAGGTGTAATCAATCATCACTGTTGATAGACAGTTTAATGGGTGGATGAGTGAATGGTCTGAAGAAGATGAATGGATAGAAAGTTGGATGGAATGTGCTTTATATTCTTGTAGAGTGGAGAGACACAGCTCTCTACTGAGAGTAGTGGATAAAGATACAGGTGTAATCAATTTAACTGGCTAGTCTTAAGAGAGCTAGAGTGTAAGCCTGAGACAGAGTAGATTGTTTAAAAGTTGAATGTAGATAGTCTAATTAATGTTGATAGATAGAGAGTTTAATGGATGTTGATAGGCAGATTGTTTAATAGATGTTGATAGACAGTTTAATGGGTGGATGAGTGAATGGTCTGAAGAAGATGAATGGATAGAAAGTTGGATGGAATGTGCCTTATATTCTTGTAGAGTGGAGAGACACAGCTCTCTACTGAGAGTAGTGGATACAGATACAGGTGTAATCAATTTAACTGGCTAGTCTTAAGAGAGCCAGAATGTAAGCCTGAGACAGAGTAGATTGTTTAAAAGTTGAATGTAGATTGTCTAATTGATGTTGATAGGCAGACTGTTTAGAATGGGTGGATGAGTGAATGGTTTGAAGAAGATGAATGGATAGAAAGTTGGATGGAATTAGGAAGACTTATGTTGATACAGTTGATACAGGGGAACAGAAAATGTAGTCTCAAGAGCCTGAGAGAGAGAGAGAGCTGCTGCACCTGGACTGGCCACCTGGCGTAACATTCTAATTGCTGCCGTGATGTCATAATGAGCAATGTTAAGTCTATGGGGAAATTGTAATAGTTTTTAACTAATAGTTTAAAAAGTATAAAAGTTACAAAGTTGAAAAAAACAAAGCACACCTGGCATAAGCAAGACCTACGCAACAACGTTTGAATGAAGTTTCTACGTTAAACGGTTCAAGCTGAATTGCGTGCGTTAGAAGTAGTGGAATAATAACTAGAAATGCAATTCCAAGGAATTACCAGTGCATGAAAATGCAAAAATAGATGGATAATGTAGATATGGTTGCTAAGGTGTAGCTAGGGTAAACATGGTGGTTGCATAGTTTACAGAGAGTTGATAGTGTGAAGGTAGACAGTTTAAAGATGAAACATTCCAGCTCTAACTTAACTAGTGATTTCTATTCATGTTAAAATGTTGATTAGCTAACTTAGGTAATGATTTCTAGCAGTTACGCTAAAAATGCTAATTATGCTAGCAATGATAACTTTACTAACAATGCTAACCAGGTTGATTAGCTAACTTAGCTAATGATTTCTAGCAGTTACGCTAAAAATGCTTATTATGCTAGCAATGCTAACTTTACTAACAATGCTAACCAGGTTGATTAGCTAACTTAACCGATGATTTCTAGCAGTTATGCTAAAAATGCTAACTATGCTAACAATGCTAACTATGCTAACTAGCTAACTTGCTAGTGAGGACTTTTATTTTGAAACATTTGTTGCTAGGGTATCCATGGTGGCCACTATCAGGAAACAAGAATTTACTGCAGTATAATCATGTTGGTTGCTATGGAAACGGTCATAAACACTTAATTTTAATGGTTGCTATGTTGGTTGCTAGGTACATGGAGGTTTCATGTAGTTGACTGGAGGCATAGTGGATGATAACTGACAGTTGGAATGGTTGAACAGTTCAATAGTTGAGTAGTTTCAATGGTTAAATGATTTAATAGTGTATTATTGCAGTGAGGACCTTTATTTTGAAACAGTTGTGGACAGAGGAAGTAGTGAAACAGGATCTGTAGTCTTAATGAGATTGTATGCTTAAAGCCTGAGACAGAAGGTGCCTCTCATAGCGTTTACGCGTCCTCTCTCGCTCCTCATGATCTACATAAAGAATGATGGAGCGGCAACAATGGGATAGTCTAGCCCTTCTTCTATCTTTCTTTATGTAGATCATTGAGGATCGAGGAGCGAGGGAAGACATATAAACGCTGCTTGAGAGGGACCCACAGTAAATACTTTAAAAGTTGTATGTAGATAGTCTAATTAATGTTGATAGATAGAATGTTTAATGGATGTTGATAGGCAGATTGTTTTATATTGATTGACAGTGTAATGGGTGGATGAGTGAATGGTCTGAAGAAGATGAATGGATAGAAGGTTGGATGGAATGTGCCTTATATTCTTGTTAAGAGAGACACTGATACAGCTCTCTGAGAGTAGTTGACACAGGTGTAATCAATTTAACTGGCTAGTCTTAAGAGAGCCATAGTACTCTTAAAGCCTGAGACAGAGTAAATAATTTAAAAGTTGAATGTAGATAGTCTAATTAATGTTGATAGACAGAGAGTTTAATGGATGTTGATAGACAGATTGTTTAATAGATGTTGATAGACAGTTTAATGGGTGGATGAGTGAATGGTCTGAAGAAGATGAATGGATAGAATGTTGGATGGAATGTGCCTTATATTCTTGTAGAATGGAGAGACACAGCTCTCTACTGAGAGTAGTGGATACAGATACAGGTGTAATCAATTTAACTGGCTAGTCTTAAGAGAGCCAGCCTGAGACAGAGTAGATTGTTTAAAAGTTCAATGTAGAGCGTCTAATTGATGTTGTTGATAGGCAGACTGTTTAGAATGGGTGGATGAGTGAATGGTTTGAAGAAGATGAATGGATATAAAGTTGGATGGAATTAGGAGGACTTATTTTGATACTGTTGTGCACAGAGGATACAGGGGAACAGAATATGTAGTCTTCAGAGAGGAGCCTGAGAGAAACTGACAGTTGGTGCCCAGGTGGCTGACCAGCTGGGGTAACATTCTAATTGCTGCCGTGATGTCATAATGAGCAATGTTAAGTCTATGGGGGAAATGGTGATAGTTTTTAACTAATAGTTTAAAAAGTATAAAAGTTACAAAGTTGAAAAATACAAAGCACATATGGCATAAGCAAGACCTACGCAACAAAGTTTGAATGAAGTTTCTACGTTAAACGGTTGAAGCTGAATTGCGAGCGTTAGAAGAAGAAGTTTAATAATAAGAAGCCTAGGAAGAACAGTACAGTGCATTTTCATGCACTGTAACTAGAGAATGTAATTCCAGGGAAATTACGAGTGCATGAAAATGCAAAAATGTACAGATAAATCATGTAGATTTGTTTACCAGTGCTAACCAGGTTGATTAGCTAACTTAGTTGATGATGTCTAGCAGTTATGCTAAAAATGTTAACTATGCTAACAATGCTAACTATGCTAACAATGCTAACCAGGTTGATTAGCTAACTTAGTTGATGATTTCTAGCAGTTATGCAAAAAATGCTAACTATGCTAACCAGGTTGATTAGCTAACTTAGCTAATGATTTCTAACAGTTATGCTAACTATGCTAACCATGCTAACTAGCTAACTTGCTAGTGAGGACTTTTATTTTGAAACATGTGTTGCTAAGGTATCCATGGTGGCCACTATCAGAAATAAAGAAGTTACTGCAGTATAATCATGTTGGTTGCTATGGAAACTGTCATAAACGCTTAATTTTAATGGTTGCTATGTTGGTTGCTAGGTACATGGAGGTTTCATATAGTTGACTGGAGGCATAGTTGATGATAACTGACAGTTGAAATGGTTGAACAGTTCAATAGTTGAGTAGTTTCAATGGTTAAATGATTTAATAGTGTATTATTGCAGTGAGGACTTTTATTTTGAAACAGTTGTGGACAGAGGAAACAGTTTAAGGATATGTAGTCTTCACAGAGAGATTGTATGCTTAAAGCCTGAGAGAGAGAGAGCTGCTGCAGCTGGACTGGCCACCTGGCATAAGATTCTAATTGCCCTATTATGATGTCATAATCACAATGTTAAGTCTATGGGGGGAATTTTAATAGTTTTTATTTAATAGTTCAAAAACTATAAAAGTTACAAAGTTGAAAAATACATAGCTGAAGTCACCTAAGTAAGACCTACGCAGCGCAGTTTGAATGAAGTTTCTACGTTAAACGGTTGAAGCTGAATTGCGCGCACAAAAACGTTAGAGGAAAAATAATAAGAAGATATCGGATAACAGTAGAGTGCATTTTCATGCACTCTAATAATAAGAAGAATACTTTGGAAGAACAGTATAGTGCATTTTCATGCACTATAATAATAATAACTAGAAATGCAATTCCAAGGAATTACCAGTGCATGAAAATGCAAAAATAGATAGATAATGTAGATATGGTTACTAAGGTGTAGCTAGGGTAAACATGGTGGTTGCATAGTTTACAGAGAGTTGATAGTGTGAAGGTAGACAGTTTAAAGATGAAACATTCCAGTTCTAACTTAACTAATGATTTCTATTCATGTTAAAATGTTGATTAGCTAACTTAGCTAATGATTTCTAGCAGTTACGCTAAAAATGCTAATTATGCTAGCAAAGCTAACTGTACTAACAATGCTAACCAGGTTGATTAGCTAACTTAACCGATGATTTCTAGCAGTAATGCTAAAAATGCTAACTATGCTAACAATGCTAAATTTGCTAACAATGCTAACCAGGTTGATTAGCTAACTTAGTTGATGATTTTTTGCAGTTATGTTAAAAATGCTAACTATGCTAACTATGCTAACCATGCTAACTAGCTACCTTGCTAGTGAGGACTTTTATTTTGAAACATTTGTTGCTAGGGTATCCATGGTGGCCACTATCAGGAAACAAGAAGTTACTGCAGTATAATCATGTTGGTTGCTATGGAAACGGTCATAAACGCTTAATTTTAATGGTTGCTATGTTGGTTGCTAGGTACATGGAGGTTTCATGTAGTTGACTGGAGGCATAGTGGATGATAACTGACAGTTGGAATGGTTGAACAGTTCAATAGTTGAGTAGTTTCAATGGTTAAATGATTTAATAGTGTATTATTGCAGTGAGGACTTTTATTTTGAAACAGTTGTGGACAGAGGAAACAGTTAACAGGATATGTAGTCTTCTGAGAGACTGTATGCTTAAAGCCAGAGAAACTGACAGTTGGTGCCCAGGTGGCCGGCCACCTGGCCTAAGATTCTAATTGCTGCCGTGATGTCATAATGAGCAATGTTAAGTCTATGGGGGAAATTGTAATAGTTTTTAACTAATAGTTTAAAAAGTATAAAAGTTACAAAGTTGAAAAATACAAAGCAGGCATGGCATAAGCAAGACCTACGCAACAACGTTTGAATGAAGTTTCTACGTTAAACGGTTGAAGCTGAATTGGCTGCGTTAGAAGAAGAAGTTTAATAATAAGAAGACTTGGAATAACAGTATAGTGCATTTTCATGCACTATAATAAGAAGAAGCCTAGGAAGAACAGTATAGTGCATTTTCATGCACTATAATAACTGAAGCAGAAAGTGGAGGAGATTGTGGAAAGAAACTCCATCAGAGAGCTCGAGAGGAAGAAAATTAAATCGCTATGTAAAAACAGTAAGTTGAAAACAGTATAAATTATATCAGGCAGCATTCAAATCTGCCATAACCCTGTATTTATTTGTTTACTTGCATCTGCTTTATCTTCCTCTACCTCATTCTCATTCTCAACTTCTGTCTTCAAGGATCCGGCTTCTCCCAAAGCCCCCTTTCTCAGGCAGCATGCTCTGTACTAGACTTGCAAATGGAGCTGTCTCATGTTGCTTATGTTACAGCAAGCGTCTTGAGTTTGGCATAGGCCTAGCATGTAGACACGTCATGAACACTATGTAATATTATATTTTTTCCAACCATTGTCATTATTTCTTTATGTTTCCTGATGCTGTATCCCCAAATAAGGTGACTTTTTACATGAAGAACATCCATAAATAACACTTAATAGTGTGGGATAACGGTTTGAGTGACATGCAAAGAAGAACCCTGAGAAATGTTTGCAGTATCACGCGTAACTCCTGAGATTCATTGCTACTTGGCTAGCCAGCCCTGCTTCCTGATGCTGATCCATATCTGTTTTAGAGTCGAGATAGCTGTCATTCAAGGCATCCATCTTTGTGCTTTTGTTCCCTCTCTCTTAGGGTCAACTGAGACCCAGACACTGAGAGATAAGCCTAATCAAACTGAGAGGAGGCATGGCAATAACTTGTAGTAGTTCTCAGTAGAATGGCCCTGGTGTTTTTGCAATGTAATAATTCTTATTGGAGCATTCATGTTCTTGTTGGAGCGTCTTCATGTTGGAAGGAATAGTCAGTTTGCCTTAGAACACTTGTGCTAGCCCAAATGATTAGAGTATGCATGCCCTGATTGGAACTAGCACTCATTTGTGTTCTTTTGCTTTAGTTATGGAATTCATGTTGCAGCTTGGAGCCCTCAGATTTAGTTTAGCTTCATACTTAAAGTGTGTCAGAAGACTTTCATCCTTTTAGTCAACTTTAGTCAACTGGCCCCTGAGATTGGAATATCTGTGATTTCTGTGATCCTCTTGAAACGTCTTATCACATGTAGCAAATTTATATGGGCTACATGAAAGCATGACATTGTTAATTAAGTAGCTATTTTAAGGTTTCAATTTAAGAGGTTTTGCCATGTTCTTAGGAGAAATACAGTGGCTTTGTTCCAATCCGATCTGCTGCTATGAAAAGCACTTAAAAGAATTCTAGTTGTCACAAAAAGAAATAATGGAAGCTGGACCAGAGAGAGAGGGAGAGAGGCATAGAGAGAGGGAGAGAGTGGCATAGAGGGAGGAGTGTTCTCGTGATTAAAGCACAGCTAATTTCAGTCGATTTCGCTTTGTAGAACACTTAATCACTGCATTTCACCAAAAATATGCCCTCATTTTCCCCCTGTCTATTTAGATATGTTTTATTCCAGTTGTGGTAAGATATACTACATACTATCCAATTCTATGCTGAAAGTGAAAATGCCAACACTGTGCTTCCATTTACTTTCAGAAAGAAATTATTTTATAGAGCGAGTCATAAAAGTATACATAAGGCAAAATTAATTAAATTGGCTTACACACACAATGAGTGAAGCATTAACATGTACATGTTACTGCAGTTCTCAGAAGTAAAGGTCTACATTGTCTGGCTTCTAGAATATGTTGCAGGTATAAATTCAACTCAAATGTTGACCTTAGTCCCAACAATGTGGATCAGTAATTCCAGTATGTGGCTTGGATAGCTATTCATAATTCATCAGAACACCACATTAACTAAAGGCCACGCATGTTGGGTTTAAATGTCATGGGCAGACCTCAGTGTACAGAAGCATCCTCCCTGCTGACCTCTCTCTGAGGGAGACCACAGGCTCCCAGCCCAAGTGAGGCTGAGGTCTGAAGGAGTAAATTGGGTGACCGTGCTGTGCTGTGCTGTGCTGTGCTGTGCTGTGCTGTGCTGTGCCGTGCCGTGCCGTGCCGTGCCGTGCCGTGCCGTGCCGTGCCGTGCCGTGCTGTGCCGTGCCGTGCTGTGCCGTGCCGTGCTGTGCTGTGCTGCGCCGTGCTGTGCTACAGTAGGCTGTGTTGTGCTGTGCTGTGTGCCGCAGTAAGAGTTAAGTGATGCTGAGATCATCTGTCACATGGGCCCGGCTGGCCGGTGACTGACAGCTGGCAGTGACAGAGAGCATGCATGTCAGCCCGAGGTCCGCCCGCGTCAGGGTTATGACATCCTGAGGAAAGCGGAAAAAGGGGGGAAGGGGGTGGGGTGCCGCTGGCTGTTTGTGTGTGTGTGTGTGTGTGTGTGTGTGTGTGTGTGTGTGTGTGTGTGTTTGTGTACGTGAAAGTGTGTGTGTGTGTGTCTGTGTTTGTCTCTCTCTCTCTCTCTCTCTCTCTCTTTGTGTGTGTGTGTGTGTGGGCGCGAACCTGCGTGCGTGTGTGTGTGTATGTGTGTGTGTGAGCATGCGTGTGTGTGCGCCCGCGAATGTGCGTGTGTGTGCTGCAGGTAATCCATTTTCACTTAACCTTCATTGTCTTCACAGAAACTATAATTTCTCATAGGCGCTGGTGTCTGCATTTTCCCTCCTTCACCTCCTAACTCACAGACACAGACAGTTCACATTCTGAATAGAAAGATAGCAAGTACACAGCCTTCACTGCATGTGCGGCCACTCTCGGTACAAGAGGAGAGTCTGTGATTCACAGTAGTTATCTGTAAATGGCCAGAACATGTCAGCCATAGAACTCACCGCACATCAAGAGAAAGTGAACGCCATGCTGAGTTCTTGTTGCTCACCCCGCCGCGTGTAGCCGGTCCTGTTTGCGCCAGCGAATTGTCACTGGACAATGGACTCCTGCGATGAGATGACCTTGGAGTTGTCAGATATTGTCCTCTCTTTTCTACCTTTCCACCCACCAACAAAATGTTCTCTTTGACTCAGATCGCCTCAGAGAAATTGTCCTCCATCTCAATAGCGTCATTTGCTCTCTCTGGGAGAAATGAAATCAATGCAGGGGAATGAAGTGGTCATGTCGTCGGGTTCACGGTGACACTCAGACATTCACCCACAGGGTCCAGTTCTCTGTCACGTTCTTGGTCTTTGTTTTGCAGAAGAATACGCAAGGCATTGTGTTATTGCTTGGCAATGAGATCTACCATAAGATAGTCCTTACTATACTGTACCTGACCAAGTAATCCTTCCTGGTTGCTCATGAAGACTGCAATCATATAGTCAGGTCAAGTCTTCACCATAGACTGTAAAAGGTCTTCACTGGTCCTCAATGTTCACTCTCTACACCCAAGTGGGAAATAACCATGTAGTTTGCATTGCACCAATGAAAACTATAATATTATAAGAATATTACATATCTATGTCTTTGTTTGAGATGTAGTGATCATCCAAGCCCTCTGCACACACTATAGTGCTGATAAGATGTGTCAGACATTCTGCCAAGTTTATTTGTCAAAGCTGTTTATTTATTAACACACAAACCATCCCTCAGCTTGACATTTCAAGTAATCTCATTTTAATTAATGTTGATTCATCTTTACTGCTGGTCCATAACGTTGGACGCGAGCTCGGCTATAATTAAAATCGATATGAGCATCAAGTTTGATGTGTTGCCATTCGTTCCACATGGAGCCTTAATGCAGTCACAGGGCTGAGGATTCAACATTTGCCTACAGCTGCTGCTATTTCACAGTGAATATTCCTACATAACATGGGTGTCCGTGTGACAGTAATGAAGCCGTGTTTAATATGATGCTCGTATACCTTTAGCAAATACCACGCCCGTTATTGAACACCCTCAGGGGCCTTCCTCAAAGTACTTTGGGAAGTTAAAGGTCAGGTGTATAGTCAATTTGCATAAAGAAGTAATGTCATGTTTTACCTTGTGACACATCGGAGGAGACAGAATAATCCTGTTGACCTTGAGTCTAACCTTCCCAGAGCAAACTTCCCATTGGCCCTCAGCAAATTGAATAAGCCTCCCTGACATAAAAAGGTAATAGAGTGCCAATGACGGGGTACTAAATAACATGGAGGGTTAGGGGGGGGAGATGAGTCCATTTATTAGGGCATCTTTGAAATATCCTCCCTTCTTTTCTTTGGTGCAGAACTAAAGGTGGTCACTGACCCTCTGTACCTCGCCCACAGAGGTAATTATGGGTACCAACAATGACTTACTATAAGTCTTCGCTCTCGCTCTCCCCGGGGATGAGGGGAATATCTGTTTTTAATTAATACAATAAATTTCACGCCCCGGCTCATGTAAATCTCAGGAGCAAACTTTGACGAGGGTGGTGGATTCGGTTGATTTTGTGATTTTATGGGGGTACCACTCTTCCCTTGCCATCGCAGCTGAGAAGCATGGACAAGAGAGAACGTACTCCAGGTTTTTTAATTTGCAAATTCCACTTCAAGTTTGCCCGTCTCACTAAAACGTCTAATCTGTTCCTTGCACATTAGCAATCTCTGTGCTTACTCACAGCGTCATCCAGATATCACCCACAACCAGTGAATACGCTTCTTAAGTACTTTATACAGCAAACTTAAGACTCTTGACACATCAACTGAGACCTAAGTGCACTTATGAGAAGAATCCATTTCAAACCATTCTATGAAATGAATTTCCATATTATATATATATATATATGTGTGTGTGAATAGATAGACATTGGTTAAAAGCAGAATGCAATGCTGATCTGGTGGTGTGTACTCCGCTCCATTCTATCTCCCAATCCAATAACCTTTAAATAACCAAACAAAATCCAGTATAGTAATTACCATTCACACCACACAATCATATCATTGTGTATTATTTGGTGCAAGAATTTGAGTTCATACTGTATCTGATGGGATTCAGGGAGAGAGTGTGAAAGCATACTGTGGTGTGCTGTGCTGTGCTGTGCTGTGCTGTGCTGTGCTGTGCTGTGCTGTGGTGTGGTGTGGTGTGGTGTTGGTGTGGTGTGGTGTGGTGCGGTGCGGTGCGGTGTGGTGTTGGTGTGGTGTGGTGTGGTGTTGGTGTTGGTATGGTATGGTGTGGTGTGGTGTGGTGCTGTGCTGTGCTGTGCTGTGCTGTGCTGTGCGGTGCTGTGCTGTGCTGTGCTGTGCTGTGGTGCGGTGTTGGTATGGTGTGGTGTGGTGTGGTGTGGTGTGGTGCTGTGCTGTGCTGTGCTGTGCTGTGCTGTGGTGTTGGTGTGGTGTGCTGTGCTGTGCTGTGCTGTGCTGTGCTGTGCTGTGCTGTGGTGCGGTGTTGGTGTGGTGTGGTGTGGTGTGGTGTGGTGCTTTGCTGTGCTGTGCTGTGCTTTGCTGTGCTGTGCTGTGCTGTGCTGTGCTGTGCTGTGCTGTGGTGCGGTGTTGGTGTGATGTGCTGTAGTGTGGTGCGGTGTTGGTGTGGTGTGGCGTGGTGTGGTGTGGTGTGGTGTGGTGTGGTGTGGTGCTTTGCGGTGCTGTGGTGTGGTGTGGTGTGGTGTGGTGTGGTGTAGTGTGGTGTGGTGTGGTGTGGTGTGGTGTGGTGTGGTGCTTTGCGGTGCTGTGGTGTGGTGTGGTGTGGTGTGGTGTGGTGCTTTGCGGTGCTGTGGTGTGGTGTGGTGTGGTGTGGTGTGGTGTAGTGTGGTGTGGTGTGGTGTGGTGCGGTGTTGGTGTGGTGCGGTGCGGTGCGGTGCGGTGCTGTGCTGTGCTGTGCTGCAGTGTTGTGCTGTGCTGTGCCGTGCTGTGCTGTGCTGTGCTGTGCTGTGCTGTGCTGTGCTGTGCTGTGCTGTGCTGTGCTGCGGTGTTGGTGCGGTGTTGGTGTGGTGTGGTGCTAGTTTGCGGTGCTGTGGTGTGGTGTGCTGTGCTGTGCTGTGGTGTGGTGTGGTGCTTTGTGGTGCTGTGGTGTGGTGTGTGGTCTCTTCAGCTGGGTGTGGTGCTAGTTTGCGGTGCTGTGGTGTGTGGTCTCTTCAGCTGGGTGGCTGACGCTCTGGCTCAGCTCTGTCTCGGTCCACTCAAGTGGAACTGTCAGAGAAGCCTGGTCATTACAAGGGTCCCTGTCCCCATCATCACCACCCACCTCCAGGAACAGGAGAGCTGCTCAAGCATCTCACTGAGCCCTCTCACAGGGAGCGTGACGTGTGTGTGGGTGTGTGTGTGTGTGTGTTCATGTGTGTGTGTGTCTGAGTGTGCCAGAGAGAGAGAGACAGATAGACAGACAGACAGAGAAAGAGAGAGAGAGAGCGTGTGTTTGTGTGTGTGTGTGTGTGTGTGTGTGTGTGTGTGTGTGTTTGTGTGTATGGGTGAATGTATGTTTGTGTGTGTAGGGTCTCTGTCACTATCATCCACCCCAAGAAACAGATTCCCTCCTCAATCATAGTGCGCTGCTCAAGCGTTTCACTGGGTCCCCCTGTGTGTGTGTGTGTGTGTGTGTGTGTGTGTGTTTGTGTGTGTGTGTATGTGAGATAGAGACAGAGATAGAGAGAGAGAAAGAGAGTGTGTGTGAGAGAGGGTATGTGCAAGTGTATATTTGCCCCTCTACTGTATGTGTGTGTGTATATGAGTGTGGGTGTGTGGATATGTGTGTGTGTGTGTGTGTGTGTATGTGTGTGTGTGTGTGTGTGTGTGTAGATATGTGTGTGGATATGTGTGTGGATATATGTGTGTGTGTGTGTGTGTGTGTGTGTGTGTGTGTGAGTGTGTGTGGATATGTGTGTGGATATGTGTGTGTGTGTGTGTGTGTGTGTGTGTGGATATGTGTGTGTGTGTGTGTGTGTGGATATGTGTGTGTGTGTGTGTGTGTGTGTGTGCCTGGCTGGCAGGTAACAGATGAAGGGGCCTGTAAGGGAAGCGGCGCGGTCCTCCATCTGCCTGGGCGTCTCTCCACACAGGTGGTGTGCAGATATGACACACACACGCTCCTCTCCCGGGCCCCCGGATTAACGGCAGCGGCGGGGCCGCGAGAAGTGGGGACCCCCAGAGAGGGCTCACCTGTTCCAGCAGCGACACCGAGCTGAATCAGAAACACTGACAGGCAGGGGGTGGGTGGGTGTGTTGGGTTGGAGGGTGGGTGGGTGGGTGGGTGGGTAGGTTGGCAGCACCGCTCACTGTGGGTCTGTCGGTTCTATTTTGAACCTGCCGGAACGTATGCTGAGATTGGATGTGAAGTACCTGCAGGAACATATGTTGAGATTTATGAGAGAGGGAAAAAAAGGCATCTCTTTTTATTATGCATCTACTGAAGTACATTAGATGTGATCATGCCACAAACTCTAACCTTGGATCTATCCTTATGTAAGATAATGTACCGTGCTGACATTTAATAGACTCTAAAAAGCACTTTGTACTTATTTATCAATTATGAATTAGGACCAAAGGACATGAACTGTATGTCACAAAGGTTGGTTGGAGTAGCAAAATTAGATTACTGTAGATTAGATTCAACTTCATTGTTGAAATTATTGTTGTATAATAGATTTATGTACTTCATAGCTAAACAGCTCAAGCCTTATTTTTGCATTATGACTGTTCATTTAATGCAATTTTAGGGAAAGAAACCAATTAGATTCTAAAGAAAATTAGAATCAAATGTAACTTCAGATGCTCATGTTCAGCAAGTTCACTGACTGCAATGCCTTTTATTTCATTTTTATGGACCATTGAGGGAGAGAATCGTTCGTTTCATTCATTTTCTTTTTTATTTTAACACACATCCATATTTCATTTGACTCCTGCTGCCTCTATGAGCGAAGCCCAACGAAATATTCTCCCTGGTCATAACATGCACCTACTGAATTATTCAGAGGGCCTGTTTTACATACGTAGCAAAGACCGCCAAGGTAGCAGAGAGAGAAAGATTGTGAGCGAGAGAAAGAGAGAGAGAGAGAGAGAAGGACAGTGCAAGAAACAGAGAAACGCTGAGAGACAGAGAGAGAGAGAGAGAGAGAGAGATAGAGAGCGCAGGATCTGAATACAGTGTTAGCTATGAGCAGGTAATACTAGCATTGCCTCCATCTCTAAATGTTACCCTACTTATGTTTTTGCTAACACAAAACATCTTTGCTAAATGATCTAGAGTAGCAATTTAAAATATTGAAATAGCATGCTGAGATTTTGCTCATTTGTCATTGATTATTTGTCATCATCTACTGCTCAGTTGGACATTTTGGAGCGGTCCATTGGAGCCTCTCTTTGTGCTAATAAGTGCAAGATCTCCCCTTCTGTCTGATTCCCGGCCCAGTGTCTTCCTATGCCCTCGCCCAGTTCCCAGCCTTCCCTTGAGATGACTCGGACTCTGACTGAACAGCTACACTTGGACAGCAGCCTGATTGGATAAAGACCTGGGTTAGATTCTTAGGTCTGGGCATTGTCCCAGATATACAGCAGACTCACACCAGATCAGAGTCAGATAGTTCCGGAGCTAAGTGCTAGTTGAATTATCCATGCAAAGCATGTCATTTGTTCATAGCTCTGTGACGTCCACTATATCCTGTACAGGGGTAGCTACTGATAGGCAGTCTCTTGTGGTAATACCCAGGTGATGTTCGCACTCAAACCCAGTCCCAGATGATGACTTAGACATGATTGAGAATCCAGTGTTTTTGTAAACCAGTACATGTTGTTATTACTACACATATTTTTACTTTATAAGAGTACATTAGGTTTATAGCAGTGTAATAGCACTCATAAAAAGAGGGATATGTTTTTAGTTTTGTTTTGGGAGTTCAGGAGCAGATAGATTGCACCCTTGGCTGATTAGATGAATCTGAGAGGATTCATTCCACCAAAGATCCTTCATTACTGACAAGATAGAGCAACATAGTGCATCTCTATGGAAGCAAAATTCGAACAGTTTCTGTCTGCTTAAAGAGGTGTGTCACAAAGTCGTCATAGTGGGATATCGATCTCTGTCATATTGGCAAGCAGTTCAGTTCGAATTAAACGTCACTTTCTAGGTCTGCTTAAAGGGGGATTTCGCCCCCCTCCCCTTTGCGAAATCAGAACGCGGAAATGTTCAAACATTTACGCCTCTCGCTCCGCTTTAACCCTCTCTGATTCCGCTACTCAATGAAGGAATTTTGTCTTTTGCAGCCAGCGATGACCACCTAACTGTTTTAGTGGTGATAACTACATGCTGCACTATGTTGAAACCAATCGTGTCCAAAGCATTTATGTGGAGACAGAATGGCTGTGGTGGCAAGCCGTGCTTTTCTACAACTTTCCACCATTTCAAAGCTGATGTGTAATAATTAAGCTGTTCTCCAAGATTTGCCTTGTCTCTCCTGCTCCTCCTTTTCACTTCGTGTCTCTAGCTTCCTCCATCATCAATCACTGTTGGACAGTGTGCTGCCGCACAGTATGGCGTGGTTACACTACACTTCCCAGTGTGCCGTCTGCTTCCTCTATGTCCTCCAACAAAGCCCCACTGAGAGGAAAGCATCTGACATCCCATTGGATCTACAGGGAGAGGAAGAAGTCCTTCAGCCGATTTACTGCCTTATTGAACAAACTCAACAAGCGAGAGGCACAAAATCCCCCAAAGTAAACACTTTTTGAAGAGATTGTTAACATGATACGATCATGTAGCTGATATCCTCTCCCGCCCAGTCTTTGGCATTATGAAGTTATTTTACTGCAGTGCAAAAAGTGTCGCTGGTAAAAGCTTCTGTGATAAAAAGACGAGGAGACAGCTTCCTCTCTAATGCATTGGAATGTTTTGAAATCCCGTAAGTGACACATGCTGAATATTTCACACTTCCTCCGTGTCGAGGGGAAGATCACGCTGATCTGAGGGGCGACACGGCGGAGATGCTCATCGTCAGTTCCCCCATCTGTCAGCTCGTGCATCTCCAGCCTGGAGCACATCAGCTCTCTCTCACACTCTACTGAGCCTCCTGCCTTCCCCCATCTGAGTCCTCTACCTACAGTATTATGTGTCTGACTGGCAGTGCCTGGCCCTGGTCCCTCGTCATTGCCCTCAACCCTTCCGCTCACTGAATGGCCGTCGTTACCCTAGTGTTTCAAAAGGAAAAAAAAACAAAAAGAGAAGATGGTATAGGGCTAAATCTGTTTCCGTGGCCAACCGTGGATGATGCGCTAATGGGCGCGTATTGCCGGTTTCCAGAGAGATGCCACACTCCAATCAGAGGGGCTGGACTGTGCAGCTCCCCCTGAGCAACCAAGTCTCCTCTCCTCTCCACCCCCTCCTCTTCTCTTCTCCTCTCCTCTCCACCCCCTCCTCTCCTCACCCCTCCTCTCCTCTCCTCTCCTCTCCTCTCTTCTCTTCACCCCTACTCTCCTCCCCCTCCTCTCCTCTCCTCTCCTCTCCTCACCCCTACTCTCCTCTCCTCTCATTTCCTCACCCCTCCTCTCATCTCCCCCTCCCCTGAGTCTTCTCCCAAAATAAAACAAATAAATGGAGGCTTGAAGTGACAGGCAGCATAATGTTATCTGTCATATACTGTAGTCCGTCACATTCGCAGGGGCAAATCAATGCATCGCCATCCTCTGTGATCAACAGAAAAGAGCACAGTACCTGTGCATAACCCGTACCATGTATGGACACTGGACATTAACATACTGCTCTCTGCAGTACATGAGAGTTTGAAAAAGTTGTCCCGTTATCTGGAGAGGACCTGACCCCAGGGATGGATTACTGAGCGGGCCTACCGGGCCCAAGAGCTCAGGGGGCCCTGAAGCCCATGACTCTGCAGGAAGTCGCTACGATATTCTCTACCCTACTCTTCCTTTTGCATAAAACTTGTCAGAACTCATCATTTAAGGGGCTGTTTTTCCACACTTTCTTAAGAGGGACTATGCACCCAGACCCCCCTGGCTTAGCCGGGGGGGGAGCTTTTTGTGTCTGCTCCCAGGGGCCCAGTGGTTCACAATCCGTCCATGCCTGACCCAGGTCCACCTGAGATGCTGAGTGGATTGGTCCACATTAAGCTTCTGGAACTGTCTGTGAGTTCTCTCTCTGTAACCCCTCTCCCTTCACCACCTGCACTTGTGAGGTGAGCACATCAGGGAGAGAGGGAAAGCAGATTCCCCTTTCCTGAGTGCCAGTGGCAGGGGAGGTGTTCTTATTAAAGCACGCGGCCTGCGCCTCTGAGGGTTCGCTGTCTTCGTAGAGCTGGTCTCCATGGCCTGCAGCTGACGTGGAGATGTGTACCGTGTACCAGGGGTCTGATTGGACTCCTATGGTGAGCTGTGTTCCCTGCGAGAGAGAGAGCTCTGTGAGCGGTCACTCTTTTTCTTTGTGAAAACACTGATGCGAGGGGCTAAGGATGGTCACCCCATCCTCCGCTCATTGTCTTGTCATGTCACAACACATTATCTTAACTATTCTAAATGTCAACTGTATCAGGCAGAGATGCTATGTGACCCGAACTCTCTCCCCCCCCCCCCCCCACCGAAGGCGATGAAGTTTACCCGAGTGTGTGATACATTGACTAAGTGTAGCAATTTGTTTTACATGCCAAATAGTCTGTGAAGTTCAAACACCCTCCATTTCAGCATGCACCATTTGACTGTCTGTTTTCACACCCTTGTGCTTCACCATTGAGCTTCACTCTTCAGAGCCACCACACAAGCCTTCCACTGCTTATAAATCTCTAAAAGCGTCGTGTCCCTTCAAATGGACACAGGCCACAAAACAAATAGAACTACTCCATGCCAATTCCCGGGCGCCACTTGCCTGGAGTCACAAGGAGATGTCCACGTCTGACCGAGTTCAACCGGAATTTATTTACTTTGGCCCGGGGCAGAAGTGGAAAGGGAAAGAGTTAATTTGTTATGTTGGGACAGCCGTGATTGTGGCGGGAGGAGAGTGGGTTTGGGTCTGGGGTGATTGATGTCTGGTGCGGGGAGAGGGGGACTTTGTAGTAATTACTCTTTGTGCTCGCCGCGATAAGGAAATTAATCAAGCCATTACTCTGTTTTGTCATCACAAGGCAATAATTGAATAAACCAAACCACACTTCTCATCACAGCCACCCTGCCCACGGCATCCCCGTAATCTGCGCTGAAGGTCTTTCAAAGTTCCTAGGTGGATTAGTTGATAACCACCAAGAGCACTGAAAGTGGTGTGGATTTAACTTAAGCACAAAAAAATGACAGCTTGGAAACGGCGACAGGGTCAACAGCTTGATGATAAGGCCTTGTCCAAACATTACTGTTAAAGTCATGATTAGAAACAAACTGAAGTGCTTTGTTCAGAAAATGCAAATCGTGACAGATGTCCTCTTCTCACATCTTGATCAGTTGCAGACATCAGGATGGATGAGATAGTCCTCATCGTCAACCTTCAGTGATGGCAGTTATCCAAATGACTGCTGTTTGTCCAACATTTGTTAGACCTTCCTTGCATAGAGACTGTTGGTAATGTAGGATTGGACAATACTTGTCTAAGGCAGAGTTTTGGGGAAAAAAAGAGATTGTAATATGTCTGAAGAATCAACAAGATTTATTAGGAGTTTTGAGTGCTCTGCGCAGTTGTATATGCACGCACCTCCGAGGAAACATAATGCAAGATTCTTTACATTACTCTCTTAGCCTATCTTTCTCTCTCTCTCTCTCTCTCTCTCTCTCTCTCTCTCTCTATCTATCTACAGTATCTATCTATTTCTCGCTGAAAGTCGAGAGGAACAACAGCTATCACATGTGGCCCATGGCAGTAGAGGAGTGCAGAGTGGCAGACCCTGAGGAAGAGCTGGGCCAGGAGGCTAAATCTGTCTGGATGAATGGCCATTAAATCCTGGGTGTCCACTTGTATCATCTCCACAGCCCCTTGCTCCGGGTGGGGGGGACGGGAGAGAACGGGGGGGGGGGGGGCCCCTCAGATGGATTTACATCCCCGGCCGTTCGCAAATTCAATTCGGTACAAGCGTCACCCCAAATCAATTACTTTGCCACAGTCATTTGGGGATTTGGTGAACAACATTGTCTTTGGCAGAGGATGAGTTTGTTTTCGTTCGTGTTGTTTGTGTGTGTGTGTGTGTGTGTGTGTGTGTGTGTGTGTGTGTGTGTGAGACTGTATGTGTGCGTGTATGGCCATGCATAGACGTGTCTGAGTGTGTGCGTGTGTCTGAGACAATGAAGTAGCTCTTCAAACAAACACTTCATTTTGCAAATGCTCTGCAGCTGTTGCCGATGTTCACACTGAATGAAAAAGAGGTCTTACTTTTTTACAGAAGAAATGTGGACCAATCAGTGATTGTCCCTATTTTCAGCAAAGGCACCATAGCCAAATTTGTCATTAGACTTCATTTCGACACACATCTGTACATTCTAATCCATTACTATCATGTTGCATCCCATCAATGGGTGCTTTGCATTGGTTTGGACCTCATTTTCAATCTCTTGATTGTGTATTGAAAATGCGTAAAGGTCTTTGAAAGCTCAGCATTCACAGAGTGTCTTATACAATTCATGGAGTGTCTTCTACAAATGCCACTTGAACTCAGCAGAGCTCTCCCTCTTCTCCCTCTCCGTCTTTCCTTTCTTCTACACTCGTTGAGAACAACACATCTCTGTGCCCAGATAGGGACAACGCAGTTTGTGTTCTTTCCAACACATTGCTTTTGTTATTTGTTACACGATATGTGTGGAAAATAACACACCTCGTGGTGTTGTTTTTAACACATCTCTGTGTTCAGATAGGGACAACACAGTGTGTTGTTTCCAACACATTTTTTTCTCACACTTTCTCTCTCTCTCTCTTTCTCTCCCTTCCTCTAGTTTTCCCTCCTTCTGTCTCCAGTCTCTCGCTCCTCGCAGGGATTACTCGACACATCTGCTCAGACTTGTTAGCTCGGCGCGCTGGTGTGAATGTTTGGGTTGCGTTTCTATACGTGCGTGCGTATGTGACGGAGGATCATCTATAATTACCCCATGTGCTTACATGCACTGCTGTTAATCCAGATCAGACTTCGACCTAATTGCTGCATGGCAAGTACTTTAGTCTTGTTAAAAGATGTAGATATGACTGTACCCTCACCACACACACACACATGCACACGCACACGCACACGCACACGCACACGCACACGCACACACAAAATATATTAAGAGGAGTTCTATTTTGAGCCTTGCTGGATCAATCTGAAGACTTCTCAGGCTTGGAAGAGAAGCCTTGTAAACACACTACACACCGTCTTTAAAGGAGCAATTTATCTTCTGATACACCGACTGCACCCATTCGTAGTGTGACTATAGTGCAGCGCAAGACAGAGACGGCGGAGGTTTCTTTTTTTTATTTCTTAAAGTGCTGGACAAACAGAATTGGGAGCTCGATTCCCCCGCCCTTAGCTAGCCTCCGGCCCTTCCTCAATCTATTCTTAATTACGGCACTCTATCACCACCGCATCCTCCTTATTATCGCCACCACTGTCCCTTTTATGATAATGATTATCAATTGTTCGGCGTGGCCGTGACAAGGGTAATGAAAGTATATTAGCCCCTCTCTGCACCGTGGCAGTGGGGCTGAGGATGGTTTGAAATCAGTCTCATCTACGGGCAGAATGGCCGAGGCTCGTCCCTCGCTGTCTCCGATCTCTGTCCACTATAGCCTGGCGTTGACCTCTTCGGCTTGTGCATCACTCCAGAAGGAGATGGAACCATCATAGCCCTCTATTGTGTCCAGTGCTGAGGTCTCATTAGTGGGAAGCTGAATTAAATAGTTCATTAAATCAGTATTCTATAGGTCTGGATTAGTGGGAAGCTGAATGAAATAGTTCATTAAATCAGTATTCTATAGGTCTGGCACTGACCACTTTGGGCAATAGTGTACATTACTCCACTGCTGGGTTGAATTTCCCATTGTCCTGCATTCTATAAGGGGGTGCATTACTGTTACCGTATGATATGCTGCATGGGTATTTGATGGGAGGACACATTTTCTACAAACAAAGCAAAGGCAAGCCTAGCAAGTTGGTAACTTTACTGTTGTTGGGGGCCAAATGTAATTTTCTTTCATGGGTCCCAAAATGTCTATTTTGGCACCCTGTCTTGGCTTTCCTTCAAACTAATCAGTGGCTCTGTTGGTTAGCGACGTACACCTGACTTAAATCAGCAGTCGATACTTGAACTACCATGTTGACCTCTGTGCAATATGTTTTGAGCCCAGATGCCTACAGTATATGCCTAGTGTGAAGGGTTTGGAGCAGGAATGAGAGCCCCTGTGATTGGAAATGGAAATGAAGCAGCACAATCCACAAATCAAATGCAGCAAAATGTGATCACAATCACCTCAAACACATAAGAGTTATTTGCTTTTAATTAATTACACACTATGAACATCATCATTTATCTTTTGTTTCACGTGACTTTGGAAATGCATGACATATGCTTCATTGACGGTAAGGTCATGCGTTGAATTTCCATACATAACATAACGTCAAAGCAGTGCCATGCATTATACTGTATGTATAGTCAGTCACTATACAGAGGTGATCTTTAATCTGACAGTCATCTGCAAACAGGATTTAAAAGGTTATTCATGCCTCCCGTTTCTGCTTCACTGCTCTTCTGATACCGCACAGGCCCTGAGTAAAATGCTTGTTGATACAGAGCACTCTCGCTTTGCTTGTTAGCAATGGCAGCCTCATTCTCCCCAAATGAATTTCAATTCACACCGGGTGTTACTGTTGTTGTCATTAGATGAGGCTAACTTAGCTGAGACCAAACTCGCCTGTTGGAGATGTTTACAACCAGATGTGTAGTTATTTGAAATTAAAAACGGCAATCGATAGCTCCACCGAGTACACACACACAAAAAAACAGGGGCACTAAAATGCTTCAGGATCCAAACACAGCACAGCAGGGGAATACACAACACCATGCACAGCGGTTTTGAAGCGACGTGCAAAAACTAAAACTGAATTACGTTAAATTGAACAGATTGAAAGGTCATCTAGCCCTGGCAGTGTCACACTCTAATCACGCATGCACACATTCACACACACACACACACACACACACACACACACACACACACACACACATACGTACACACACAAATCTCATACACAAACACACATACACACAGCTCTCTCTCTCTCTCTCTCTCTCTCTCTTTCTCTCTCACACACACACAACTCTGTCTTTCTCTCTCTCTCTCTCTCACACACACACACACACACACACACACACACACACACACACACTATTCAGACAATCACATCAACTGTGCATGGATCACCCAAGCTGAAAACAAGGCTCTTCAGAAAGAGCCTCCCCCTGTTCCCTCTAGAGAGGCAGCGGTCATTATCACAATGTCAACTGCTTTTTGCCCTGCGCCCATATTTATGATGTGCATTAATTGTCCTGGATGGAGGGAGCCCAACACTGACTCCAGTGGCCTTTCAAGCCTCCTGCTCTGACGAGCACGCCGTCAGTCCATGGTGCTGGTCATCGCTCGGCCACTACAACACAGAGACAAGAGCTCTTTACATAATCGCCGATCTTGTCAGTCAACCTCGACAAATGACTTTATGGCCCCTTGGGCAGTTTGTGTGTGTGTGTGTGTGTGTGTGTGTGTGTGTGTGTGTGTGTGTGTGTGTGTGTGTGTATGTGTGTGTGTGTGTGTGTGTGTGTGTCATTGGTTCTGGTGAGTGAACATTTAAACCCTGCGATCTGCTATTCATCCATATTCTGTTTCAAGTACTGTACACTAAATGTTTCATTTTTGGAAGCTGTTTGTGTTTTATATTATTCCCCAGATGGGCTACAATACATGTACTAACACGCGCGCACACACACACACACACACACACACACACACACACACACAAAACACTTTTTTCTAAAAAAAAAATTCTGATTGCCTAATCACGTTTTTTGTAACTATTGGCAATTTTTGCAAAACACTCAAATAAGAAAACCTTTCACCAAATCAGCAAAACATTGTGGTTTTATTGCAAAAGCTGATAAAACTTGCTTGACTCTTCACACCTTTGTGAAAATTGTATTATTGTATCAAACAGTTAGCATAAGCCATCATATTAATAAGCACACAATCCACCAACTACACACTGATGGTATGAATAAAAAACACATCTGACTTGCTTTCTCTGTGCACAAGGTCCGTAGGTTTGTCAGTTTGAGGTCAAACGTTTGTCATAGTTCTGTAAGCATGCAGGGATCCAAACTTTTGTGTTTATATACACACATCAACACAAACACAAGTGTTTTTGGGTGGGATAACGGTCATAGACCTTCCAGCGCCAAGCAGAGAAGAACTCTTCTATTGGATCCAAGAATTGAGAGTATAAGGGGAGGTTGAGCACAGTAAAGAGTGGGTTCAGTGTCCTGTAGTCCAGGGCAGCGGGGGAAATATCTTATCCAGGCCTAACATGATGCCTGGTCAATATCCCCACATGCCTCCTCCATTGCCTGTAAAAGAACTACGCGTTGATGGAGATGACGGTCTTAGACCTTCCAGCACCAGGCAGAGAAGAACTCTTCAATTGGATTCAAGAATGGAGAGTATGAGGGGAGGTTGAGCACAGTGAAGACTGGGTGATCTACAGAATAAACCAGGCGGGCAAGTACACAGTATAATACAACAATGCTCACATTATGTGTTTTGGAAGGTGGTGTCATGGTGGTGGATACTGTTATCCAATTGCGTGCAGTGAGATTTTCAAATGCATGCTTGGTGCCTCCCTTCGGATTGGGCCATTACATTATTCGTGGCCAGACCCTTAATCTGAAAGATTCCAGGGTCTGGATTTACCGGGCTATTGATCATTTGGAAATTGAGTGTAAAGCAGTGAGTTGTGTTTACAGTTCCACAAAAATGGCAAAGTGTGTGTTACAAAATTGCTTAATAGTTTTAGAAATTTGCTTTAAGCGTTCAGATTTTTTTTTTTTTTTCGTCTATCCCTTCCCTGTATACTATGCAGTTTCAGGTATTTTTGGCAACTCTATATCCGCAATATCTTTATATTTTATTTTGTCATTGTAAATAGAATAATTTGTAGACATTTTGCATAGTGCACCTTTAAGAATTCAGTCAGACCCATCTTATTGGGGCCTGGACATATTGAGTGTCTCTGATGGACAGTAGTGGAGCACAGTCTCAACACTAAGGTGCCCTACGGTGCAAATAAGCCACTAGGATAACTGGATCATTGTTAATATGGAATAATATTTCTGCCTTTATTACTAGACAGGGAGAAAGTGTTGCACCTTGCATATGCCTCTCTCCCTTGTCTGATTGCTTCTAAGTTTGGCCCAGCGCTGTTAAAAACAGAAAGAGATAGAGTAAAGCCTGCTGCTAGCCTTGAATTATCTGACTTTATTATTACTTTTCGCAAAACGTATAAAAACTTTAGAGTTGAGTTCAACTTTCAGAAGATGATGGAATCTTCCAGAACCAGGTGTAGAGCCGCGCTGATCACACAGACGTGCTCTCCGTCTGCCATCTGTGGTTTGTCTTCGCAGACGATATGAAGCCATCAGACTTGATCAAGAGGCCTTGGCAGCATTGTTTTTTATTTATTGTTGTTAGCTGGAGGTGCTAAGACCCTGCGGCTATTTCTGTATCACAGACTTCTCTTTCTGTCCCCTCGGGGGCTGTCACAGCAATGCCCTTCTCCCCAGATGCTCTCTCAATTTATGTACAAATCTTTTCCTGTGCTGTACAAATGGGCTAAACGCTTCATTCGGGATCAGTAGAACTGGGAGATAATGCATGGCGGCAGAAACACCGGTTTCGTATCAATTTTAGGACAGATTTGATTTTCTCGCCCCATATAGCAATCCTTTGAAATTGCCAAGGGCATGCATTCGATTACCAGTTTATAGCCATAGGTTAAAAACAGTGATTGTATGTTATTTGGGTAAAAGAGCTAACTCATTTTACCAATAATAATAATTATAAAACTGTTTGTCGTCGTTTTTTCCTGGACTTGTCTTTGGTGAAACAGGAAGAGCTTGCTATCAGTGTCAGCCTGTTCTGTAGTCCACTATGTTTGATCTGTCTTAACAAACACCCGCTGAGCATCCCAAAGCTTTGATGTTGCTGTTTTGTGGGTTTTATAAAGCCAGCTCTTCTAAAGCAATCTCAGCGAGCCAGGTGTACATTCAGGACCAATCAGCTAAGCTTAAGGATGCAGACATGAATGTAAAGAGGAAGAAAAGGATAGACATCTCTCTCTCTCACTCTCTCTTTCTCTCTCTCTCTCTCTCTCTCTCTCTCTCTCTCTCTCTCTCTCTCTCTCTCTCTCTCTCTGTATCCCTCCACTGGAATCCTTGTATTATCTGTGTATTTACAAAGAGAGTAATTTCTCATTATCTCACTCCTTACAGTCAAACACTCACTTGTGCACACACTCAAACACCCATTTAGACAGTCAGACACACACAAACACACTCTCATACACACACACGCAGTCACACAAACACACACACACACACACACACACACACACACTCACACACACAATTTCTTCCGCCTCTCACTCTTGCCCCTTAATTCTTCCTTTTACACAGAGAATGCTCTCTCTTTCTCTTACACAAACACAAACACACACATGAACACACAAAATCTCTCTCTTTCTTTCCTTCTGTTTCTCCTTTGGCATTCACACTGAGTGTGCTGACGTGAGTCTAAAGTCCCAACACACCTTGTCGTCCACTCCCTCTGTGTGAGTGTGTGTGTGTGTGTGTGTTCCATGAAGGCTGTGCCATCTGTCACTGTTTCCCCCTTCCAAGCCATCTAGACCAGTGATGGCACTAGCATCCCCCCCCCCCCCCCACACACACACACACACACACCCCTCGTCCTCCCCACTCTTGCCCAAGCCAAGTGGCGTGACTCACACTCTAACCCTTCTACCTCTGCTCCTGTGAAAATAAAAAAATAAAAATAAAAACAACAACAACAAAAACAAACTTAACAACCTCCCAGCGGAGACACTCTGACACAGCAGAGGGGTGTGGGGGGAGGGAGGGGGAGACAGAGAGAGAGAGAGAGAGAGACAGAGGGAGAGGAGTGCGGGCTGCAATCAGGGACAGATTAGGTGTTGCAGAGGATATGCTGCTGTGGTGTCATTGTAGTCTACACACACACACACACACACACACACACACACACACACACACACACATACACACGTACTGTACGCACACACACACACACACACACACACACACAGCTTCTCACCTGTTTATGTGTAATGACACACATGAATTATTTATTCTCAGTGCAGTGCAGTGCCTGGCATGAACTCCTTTATGTACGTTCTGTGTGTGTGCACAATTTCACGCGGACACAAAGCAAGTCTGCGTCTTGGGAGAGGCTCTCTGTGGCCTCCGAGCAGAGGCTCTCCGTTAGGCCCTGTCCAGAATAAGAGATGTGTTTAATCTAAACTTGTGCAAAACAGTGCCCCCCGCACCGCACCGCACCGCACCGCTCCGCAGCGCTCCCACGCCCGCTTACATGAATAAGAAAACGATGTGCTCTCCGCTCGCCCGCTCCGTCTTCGTTATTGCTCGCCTGAAGGTGTTTTCCTGAGTGTATATGCATCTGCTCTCCTCTCCCTCGCCTCCCCCAGACACTATTTACTATGTGGAATTATGGATCACGGTGGCAAAAGAGCTTTACCTGCTGGGGAAAGGTTTTTTTTTTTTTTTTTGGGGGGGGGGGGGGGGTAATGGTGGGGGGGTGGGGGTGAGGGGAGTGCAGTAGGCAGCTGTGACACGTAAATAAGTGCTCAGTAAATCTGGGCGCTTAGAGGCAGGAAGGTTCTCCCATATATTTCCTTTACCCTGATCCAGGGGGAAAGTGCATCTCTGATAGGGGAATCGATTTCATTTAGGGGATCTCATCAAGCGGCCTTTCAGGGTGACAGCCGGCAACAAAGGGACACAGGGGCCCCGGTGTCCAGGTAACAACAGGGCCGTGTCCAGCAGGAGAGGCTGTTCATCAGGGGGCAACGCCAAAGCAACCATTACACAACTTAACCTTGGCCCTTTTCACTGTTTGCTGTAGTTTGTTTGTTTGTTGTGGAGTTCTTGGAGAAATGTATCAAAGTATGTGACTTGTGTGTTTTTTATGTCTCTCTTTGTTGCATGTCAGACTTTATTCATATTACATACAGTGTGTTTATGAAAGTCAAACTGACTTTATTACACTGAAATCCAACAGCCCATTTGAGCCTTTTCACTCAAAACATTCTGCCACAAAACTGACATTATAATGCATCCCAACTGTGCCACAGCAGCCAGAATGCCCCAAAACAAAGAGTAAAGAAGACAGTCCATCAGCAATTATTACAAACAGCCATGCGATGAATACAGCTGAATGGCTCCAATGTGACATTTGAATTTGACGATAGATCTAATTTGTCGTGGCCTCCGTGCCTTAGTGCTGTGTTTGGAGGCTGTAGTGGAGCCATGGCTCATGCGCAGACTGTGGAAGGCTACATGCGTGATATGAGCAGCAAGGTCACGGCTTCCGTTACTCAAGGTCGTACTGTATGTACCGCCGTCCAGGATGGGAGGGTCTGTTGGATGACCAAACGACTTAATGAGTGTGTGGGGTAGAAAAATGTAATTAACTCCCCCAACCATACATACACACACACACACACACACACACACACAAACTGGTCAAGGGCCATAAAATCACATACAGTGCATACACACTGATACACACAAATATGCACTCGCACAGCAGCGCACACACACACACACACTCTTTCTCTCTCTCTCTCTCTCTCTCTCACACACACACACACACACACACACACACACTGCCCAAGGACCATAAAATCACACACATATACACAGACACGCACAAACACACACTCCCATAGAAGCACACACACACACACACACACACACACACTCATGTATGTGTCCTGATAGCTTTTAAGTCGTGCAGCAATATTGGCCGCATGCTCAGATGCAAAGGGATGGCATGATGTGTGCCCTGTGCTCTGGAAGAGGGGCGAGGCAAGCCAATCAGGATGTAATCGGGGGGACTGATATGGCTCTCATTACAATCAGACACAGACACTTGAAAGGAAGGAAGGAAGACAGAGACAGAGAGACATGGAGGGGAGGAGGGGTGCAATTATGGCCAAATCTGTCAAACCAAAACACAAGATAATGAGCCAGAGCCTTTGAGTCAGCGGAGGGCTGCAAATCACAAAAGTTCTGTCTTTTATTTATTTATTTATTTATCTATTTATTTATTTATTTATATTTCCCCCCTGTCAGTTCTGTTGAATCGTCTGGCATGACAAAATGAGAAGGGAGAGAGAGAAAGAGAGAGAGAGAGAGAGAGAGAGAGAGAGAGAGAGAGAGAGCGAGAGATGGATATGTGATCATTAAAGCTGCATGCAAAGTATGGCACTGCCACGCAGACTTTCTCTCTCTAAAATACATTTTTGTCCGTTTGCTCATGCAGCCAGCGTTTCGCTATGCCGGGAGGAAATTGCTCTTTAAATCAAGCTGTACATCTTAAACGAAGGCATAAAGCCAAGCTGTGTTGCTACATAGTTAATTGTGGAGGCACCTAATTCACCAAGCCTCAGGGAAATAATTTGAGAAACCTATTTCATTATACATTTAATAAGCGTGGTGTTCTGCAGACACATATTGAAAATGTTAATCTCGCATTAAGTTTGTTGACCTCAGGTGACTCCTGAAAATGACACCTGGTCAAGAGAGATGACAGCAATGCAGTACCAGAGGTCTTATTTACAAATATCAGAAACACTCGTATTAGTGCTTAAGCTGGGATGAAGCCATCACAGTTGTACAAATACAGATGTCTCTGTTCGTCCAGAAGCTTTAATCAATTACAGACAGTTATCACAACCAGCTTTGCAGTATCTTTAGGGTTAAAATAAAGTATTCAACACTAATGTTTCTCTCTAAGATGATCACGTTCAGATAGCACAGTGAAGAGAGGCAGGATATGAGCAGGAGAGAGAGAGGGGGGAGGGGGAGAGGGGGGGAGGGGGGGGATTGAGAGATGACAGCAGGCAGCAGACCAGAGACTTGAGTCCTTAGGGTGCATGGATCTGGCCATGATTTAGATACTGCTACTTTCATTACAGCCCCTTGTCCACTTTACTGTGCATTCAGACCAAGACTGTCAAAAGCATCAAGAGCGCCGGAAATCATTCATTTTCTATGGAGAGTCGGCGTTACCGGCGTCAAAAGCGTTCTGGGCGTGAGCGTGGCTTCATGAGCTTCACAGGAATCAAAAAAAAGTTGAGCTTCAGTTAACTTTATGGTAATGAGCTATGACGCGGTTCGGCGTCAACTAATCAGAATGTCAAACTCGCAGGATTGCTGCTTGTGGTTTGTTCGAATGTTTCACGTCATGGCTTTGACGCTTTCGGCACCGAACTGGGTTGAGCGTCGAGCTATGAGCTTCACCAGCGACTTTGACGCTTTTGACAGCCTTGGTCTGAATGCACAGTAATGGCAGTTTAAGGATGCTAAAAGTTGCATGTATTGCAGTTGAACACAGGTACATGAACCAAAAGAAAGCTGTCAAAGGCTCTTTTCAAATGAAAAAATATTTTCTCTTAAAAGAAGAAAAAGGGTAAGAGTTGGATGTTGGGAAAAAAAATCTCAAGGTGTTCTTGAGGCCATTCAATCCTCTGTGATGCCCTTGCATTGACGTGGCTGACAACCTCGAGATGCAAATTGATGACCGTGGTGTCAGAGGCGTCGAAGCATGCACTGCTGTAAATAAGTGCTTTCCATTGACACATCATTTGAGCCAGAAAGAGCTGACCTCCGGATATTTTTTAGGAAGAAAGGCAAAGAAAACAACACTTGAAAAGGGAAATTATATTTGGCAGAACTCAACCTTTTTGTGAAGAAATCAAAAGCAGTGCCCTTGTTGAAATGTCCTTTTGAAATAGCTGTCATTTCCTCATCTATGCGCACGGTATCCATTAGAAACCAACGTTCTGTTTTGTCTTTGCAGATCTGACACGTCTGTCTCCGTGCCTCCCAAAGTCAGCGAGAAGAGCACCGCGTCCAGGGAGACGGCAGCGGTTGCCAAGCAGCACAGCAGACGTGCCAAGAAGAGGGGTCGTAAGCACCACAGCCATCACCACCACAGCCATCACCGCGCACGCAGGTGAGAACACACCACTCTCTCTCACACTACAGTACCCCTCCAGCTCCTGGGTGGCCTAACTAACCCATGCTTAATATACAAACACAGTGCAGGCACTCTGAGGTTGTTATATGGAACCATGCAGGCTTTAAAGAACCATTAAGGGTTCCTTTGATGGAACCTTCAACATGGTTTAAAGAACCATTTAGGAGTGCTATAGAGTATGAAGCATGGTTTTTGGTTCTATATAGTACCTTTTTTTTTTCTAAGAGTGCACTTATGAACAAGCAGCTCCTCTGGAACCCTTTTATTAGACGGAATCCGAACTAGCAGGAAGAACCCTAAGCTGAGGCGTCCTCCAGGGACCTCTTCTCTAAATTGAGCTGTTTAGGGGTTCCTCCACACACCTCTAGAACACCCGCCAGAATCCCTCCAACACAAGCAAGCCGCCGTTGCTTCCTTCCACATCCTGGCATGTGCCCCAAAGCTCATCAGGTGCACAACTGAAGCGTTCCGTCAGCGGAGCGTAAAAACGATTCTAGAAGACTGGTCTGCTCTGTGTAGTCACCTCCAGAGCCATATAAAGAGAGAGTTGCGACAACTCCATTGACGCTAATGTTCCATATTTTCTCAACAATAGTTCCCGGAAGTTAGGATCGAACACTCATTAACAGACAGTAAAAGACGGTTATTTTATGATTCTAACGAACAGTCAAAATCGCTTCCGGGAACTATTTGAACTACTTGAAGTTACACGAACCACGTCACAAACCGAATTTTCTGTACCCGGGTTGTCGCAACTCTCTCTTTATATGGCTCTGGCCACCTCCATTGATCATAGTGCAAGCTAATTGTTGCAGCATATGTTCCCAGTGTAGCCCGGCTGTCAGGGTGCAGAAGGAGCTGACTCTGGTCCACGCCTGAGCCAGATCTGGCCCCAATGATGACAACATTTTATTTATTAACTTAATTTATTGATGTCAATTATTTGTTTGTTTTTGTGTGATGTCTGTGTGTGGACCGCTTGCTAAAGTGCTATCTAAATAAAGAGCTACTTACTTCCTTATATCCGTACTAGAGTTAAAACATTGAAAGGCTTTTTTTGCCACACGGAGCTAAAAGGGAACCAAAACCAAGATACTCACAGTAAGCTGAGGTTGTGAAAAAGAATGACTTGGTGGAATTCATTCAAAGTTGTATATTTGTTTGATCTTTTTTTTTTTTTTTTTCAAACAGACTTTTTGAAGAACAGCAACAATTTCCATTTTCAAAAAACATACTTTGATATTTAGGTCACACTGTAAAAATCATGGGGGAGAAAAAAAAACTGCGTCTGTTCTGAACAGAATGTAAACAGTCTTATCTGCTTTGTGCAGTGTAAACATTAAGGTGATGCTGGGAATTTCAAGAGGAGCTGAGCTTGGCCTCCTCCTGCCGTCTTACGTCCGCTAAGCGTTTCACATTCACCGAGCGAAAAAAACAAGACGGGTTAGCGCACGGCCAGGAGATCAAGCCAGCGTGATGTTCCCCAGCGCTGGGGTTCCTCTCATACCTTCAAAGTGTGGGCCACAAACAGGCCCAGCTGGAAACAGGCCTGGTTATGTAAAGCGTGCACACACACATTACGTACACACACACATGCGCATGCACACCCACACCCACGCACACACACACAGACTGACATTCACACACACAAACACACACACACACACACACACACAGAAACACACACACACACACGCACATACACACACAGGCGTGTGATCGTTCTCTGAGGTGCTATCAGCATCTTAAGCCCCAACATGGCACACACGAGGCGAAAACCTCTAGTCAGACTACATCAAAGCTGTGCACAGGCCCAGTCCGTGTTCTCAGAGAGATAGATAGGCACGCCCAGGGACAGCCCAACATTTGTCATGCTTCAAACACATTTTATCCATCAAGGGTCTCTATTGAACACCACCCTCTGTATATTTTTGACTTGCGGATAGCAGCCCTGAAATATCAAATAGGAGCTTAATGCCCATTATAAGAAGGTGTTTTTTATTCACTGTTATGATCCTGGGCTCACTTCTCCTGTCGAGAAGCGTATCAGACACCTGTGCATATACGTATATGATATATATACCCCGATAATACTTGACTAAGGATAAGAAGCACGGAAACATATCACATCCTATTTTATATTAATGAACAATCAGTATTAGTGACAGACAAAGTGCACTAGTCACCTCTATAATGACACAGAGCACAACATGGTTGGGAGTAGAATGGACATTCTACCGCATGAATAAAGCGTTTACGGAGCTCTTAATGATCACTGCATGTCTCTAATTAGTTGTCATTGATTGCAAACCTGACAACATGACAATAGCATGGAGAGAAGCCATGTTATGTGACATCCAGATGGTGAACAAATTCAAGACAAGCAGTCCATCCAGAATGCACTCGGTCCAGCTATAAATAAAGTGAAAGACCTACAGGAGTCCCTACAAAGTGTTGCTATTTGAGTCTTCATGGCACTCGAAGAGGCCTGGAACTATGTCTGACCCTAATTATTTTCCAGCGTACACTCAGTTGTCCTACAGTGATAATTGTGCATGAGTAATGATGGTTACTTATCAAAACGAAATTGTGAGTGCCCTTTTCAGTAAGAAAAATTATTCATGATTAATGTTAATATGCCAGAAAATGTCTCGTTGTTATACTGGAATGGCCAATGGGCTGTGCTTATGCAACCCTTCTGTACCCTTCCGCACACTCTAAAGAGCTTTTACAACAAATGCCTCCCAATTCAGCACTTCACACATCCTACCAAGTGAAAGGGAAGCCAACGGAGGAACATTGCTCCTTGGTAGCACTTGAATGTAGGCTACTGCACCTTCCTCAAGGACACTTTGATTGAAGTCAGGAAGAGCTCCACTTGAACTATCGGCCTTCATGTCTATTTACCTCTGATACCAACCACCAAGCAACCAACAGCAGGCAATAGAAATCTCCCTACGGCTGTTGCACGACATGAAGTCTATTATGTTACTGACACTCTGTTGTTAATGATGCAAACCAATCATAATGATACAAACCATTTCTGAATCATAATACAAGAATGAGATTCAAAATGGCAGGCAAGGGACATAGAGCGATACCACTACACTGATACAGCCATGGAGGCATTTAAATGTAATTTGATGTGGCTCTGAGTTGTGTTATGATTTAATACTCCAAAAACTTGGAATTCGGGTTCAAAATGATTGCCTGGCTCAGTCAGTGCCATGGGGATAAAAACCGATAGAAACGCAAAAGCCGAGTTTTTTGAAGTGCCGTTTTTATTTGTCTCAGCCTGACTCATCTTCAATTGCAGAACATTTCCAGGAAATCTGCCAAAGAGTGGTGTTAATACTGAAGAAAGTGGATGGTACAAACAAGCAGCCACAAAAAAAACCCCAAACAAGCAAACAAAAAGACTAAGCAGAACAATACAAAACAAAACAACCTAATGGTGTTTTTATCCTTGGGTCTCATAATAACTACATCTCTGCGACTAGTGTGTGTGTGTGTGTGTGTGTGCGTGCGTGCGTGCGTGCGTGCGTGCATGTGTGTGTGTGTGCGTGTGCATGGTGACGACTAGTGTACTGTCGATAAGATGAAATCCATCCGCTGCCACTGACTGGGAGTCAGTCGGAGGTCTTGAAGAGAGACTGGAGAGAGCTGCTGGAGGGAAGCGGCAGAGAGAGCAGTCCTCATGCGTCACGGGGGAGCTGCCGTCTGCACCAGGGGCTGTGGAGGAGGACCGACCGCCTAATGAGTGACAAAGTTTGCTAATTAACAAGAGAAGTGCCGGCTTTGTCTCTAATCAGCTTTAATGTATTTCAACGACCGGTGGCCTTGAATGCTCTCTACTCTTCCACCATTAGCCATTGTTCTGTGAAACAGACACATTCTGGAACACAGGCAGGGCCCTAGAGAAGATCAAATGCACTTTTTTTCCTTCTTACTGGGGGTGGGAGATCTATTATGATCCTTTAAATGGAAAGATATCGGTACTTGTATTTATCTCAGTCAGTGACTTGGAAAAATCTATTGTGCGGTGAGCTCTTTTTCAGTCGCCTGGACAATGCCAAGACCTTTCCGAGACTTTTCTTTGACTCCGACTATCTTTTTTCTCACAATTGATCACACAGACTGCGCTCATGTTTTTTGAAAAAAAAAAAAAAAACAGCAAAACATCTTCGTTCAAAAGGATTCCTATTGCTTTTGCCTACAAGAAGAGACAGAACGCGATCATCACATACTCCTATTTAAGTCATACTTGTAGTGCTATTGAGTTAACATCGATTGGCACCTCTCCCTTTGATCTATTTGGACGAAGACGCGCGAGGAAGGAAAACTCACGGCATCAGCGTCTGACGACCTTTGAGACTTTAATGTGAAGGTTATCCTGAAAAACATCAAGTCAGATGGCTGGCGAATTTGAGAGGATTACAGAGATGAAAGGGCACTGTTTGATCCACAGCGACATTTTTCTCTGTCAGATGCTGCCTGTGCTCCTTTGTGCTGATGATAAATCCCCGTCCGCATTCAGCCCACAGACTTGCCCGGGAAAGATTCGCAAGCGACTCAATTAGCTTGGCGGAGGCACGCTAAATTGCAGCGAACGAGAGGGCAATCGCCCGTCTGACCTCTGTGTTTTATTTAAATTTACACACACGCTTACACCCCGACCGGAACACACACACTAGTGCCTCTTGCGGGTGCTTCCTCTGATAATGGATAAGAGGTTATATTGCTCTATGATGAAAGAAAAAAAAAGCAAATACAACAGTCGTATTCACATGGTGTCCACACAGTTAATGAAGCACAGCTTGCCATGTGTCCATGACAGATGATCATAGCCAAAAATGCTCCTGCAGTCAAAACATGTTAATTTATTTTCACATGAATAAATGATCTCATCCTCCAGTCACACAAAGTTGCAGAGCTCGACTATGCTCCTAGCCTAGTACAGTTTAGTATCATGACAGACAGCTAAGGTGTGCGCACATGCTAGTGGACCTATTTGGAAGAAGAAAGGCCATGGCTGTGTGATAGTGCTAGTCCCCAGGGATGGATTACTGAAGGGGCCTACCGGGCCCAAGGGCTCAGGGGCCCCTGAAGCCCAAGACTGTGTGTAAAGTTGCTAGTTCTCCACCCCTTATATCTCCATTGGGACCCTTAGTCAAATAGCATGGGTTGTGGTATGTGATATGTCATAAATAATGATAAATAATAACAAAAATAAATGAAATATAAAATATAAAAATAAATCAAATATATATCAT
>NC_085001.1:6087710-6145210 GCF_963854185.1 Sardina pilchardus | reverse complement strand
ACTTAATGTACTGTAATGTCATAATACTTGCAATCTAAATGTACATTGTTGATTTTGTAGCTCTTCGGCCCTCAAACATAAGAGGAGGGAGGAGAGGAAGCATAAGAAAAGGTGAGTGATGACCGTCTGCTCAAATCCAAACAGGCGCTAAGTCAGAACACGGGCACACGCAGTCAGAGACTCTTACTTCAGTTATCAAAAATCACAACATCACACATAGCTTGCAACGGTTGCAGGGTTTGGCTGATTTGTGACAGAAATCAGTCTGTTGAAGATTAAAAGAGCATTGCTCCTTGGTGTGCCTAACACGGTTACACAGAGTGTGTTTTAACTCTACCATAGAACGTGGCGTAACTCATGAATTCTACATCTGTAACAGGATTTCCACCCTCTCATAGTCATAACCCACCCTGGCCCAGACGCTACTGCTCCCATCCCCACCTGCTTTATATGCAAGCACGCCGCATCAGCATGCAGTAGCTCTTCATTCCCCTGAACATAACACAGTGCTTAGCGGTGTCATTACACAATAACAAGGGCTGGGCTGCACAATGTAAAGCCTGGCCAAGTACTGTACTGTATGTCTCCCCTAATGCTCAACTGTCCCAGCACTCTCTCTCTCTCTCTCTCTCTCTCTCTCTCTCTCTCTCTCTCTCTCTCTCTCTCTCTCTCTCTTTCTCTCTCTTTCTCTCTCTTCTCTCTCCTCTCTTTGGGCTCACTTGCTACTATCTGCCAAACAATCTCTGTCAAGATTATAGCAGCCATAATGGCACACAGAGCTCTCTCTCTCTCTCTCTCTCTCTCTCTCTCTCCCTCTCTCTCTCTCTCTCTCTCTGTACCCTTTTGGCCAGTGCTTCTGCAGTAGAATAGAATTCTTCAGATAACACAGGGAGCTGGAGGATAGTAGATTTCTGTGTGTGTTTGTGTGTGTGTGTGTGTGTGTGTGTGTGTGTGTGTGTGTGTGTGTACATGTGAACGCATGTGTGTGAGGGTGTGTGTGACAGAGTTAGAGTGTGTGTGTGTGTGAGAGAGACAGGGGGACAGAGAGCACTAGTGAGAGTGAGAGTGAAAGTGAGAGAGCAACATAAACCAATTTCATGCCCTGAGCAGGCTTCACTGTGAGCTCTGCTGGCGAAAACTACTGTATACCTCAACCCAGCACACTTTCAGGAGGTGTGTGTGTCTGTGAGTGTGTGTGTGCGTGTGCGTGTGAGTGTGCGTTGCGTGCGTGCATGCGTGTATACAGCTCTGGAAAAAATGAAGAGACCACTGCACATTTTTCTGATGTCGTCCAACGGCTGCTTAGTGACATTCATATGACTTGACGGTCATATTCAAATTTGCAGTGGTCTCTTAATTTTGAATATGACCGTCAACTCATTCGAATGTCACTCAGCAACCAAAGGACGAAATCGATGAAATATGCAGTGGTCTCTTCATTTTTTCTAGAGCTGTATACAGTATATACATATATATATGTGTGTGTGTGTGTGTGTGTGTGTGTGTGTGTGTGTGTGTGTCTGTTCTCTACCAAATGCCAGCCTCTCTGCTTCTCTCACCCTGGCCTTTGGCTGTCTCTATTTCCGTCTCTGTCGGTGGAAATGCCACTGAAAACGTTATCAAGGTGAACTGTCTTTTAGTTACGCAAACACGTCCCTGTGCTTCTGCACATTCCCATTCAAGTGGCCCTGTCTTCACATTTAACACTTTTCACAGGATGTTGGCCAGTGCTTTACTGATTATTGTGATCGATGCTGTTGAGGGTTTTTTTGTTTGTTTTGTTTATGTAACTGAAGGAAAGTGCAAGTTCCATAATAACTGGCTGGCCAGTCAATGTTTGCAAATATGTATCGTTCTATCAATTGTCTGTGTGTTAACTATGTTTACTGGTTATTTGTTTGCACGCTGGTCTTCTTTTGAGGTCATGTGTTCTCTCTCTCTCTCTCTCCTCTCTCTCTCCCTCTCTTGCTCTCTCGCTCTCTCTCTCCCTCTATCCCTCCCTCTCTCTCTCTCTCTCTCTCTCTCTCTCTCTCTCCCGGTCGTGCCACTTGCTGTGCAGGTCACGGAGCCACACACACCGGAGACGACGGCACGCTAGGTCAGCAGGCGAGGGGTCCGCCTGGAATACATCCAGTACTGACAGCAGGTGAGAGGGAGGGAGGGATGGAGAGAGAGAGAGAGATGATGATGGGGGGTGTAGAGGGACAGAGGGACACAGAGAGAGAGAGACATGGAGGGGGAGAGAGAGGGAGATGGAGAGAAAGAGTGAGAGAGAGAGAAAAAGAAAGAGACAGAAAGAGAGAGAAGAAGGACAGTGAGAGGTAGAGAGAGAGAGATGATGGGAGGTGTAGAGGGACAGAGAGAGAGAGAGAGAGACATGGAGGGAGAGAGGGAGATGGAGAGAAAGTGTGAGAGAGAGAGAGAGAGAGAGAGAGAGAGAAAGAAAGAGAGTGGAAGAGAGAGAAGAAGAGGGACAGTGAGGTGGAGAGAAAAGAGTAGGGGGAAGGAGAGGGGGACATGGAAATGGACGGAGGAAGACAGAAGAAGATGGAATAGAAAGAAAGAAAGAAAGAAAGAAAGAAAAGAAATATATAATTTAGAGAGAGACAGAGGGATGGGGACCTGAAAAGAGAAGGAAGCAGAAACAATGGTGGAGCGAGAGAGAGAGAGATGGAGGGGACAGAAATAGAGAGTGAAGGTGAAATGATGGTCCAGGGGACAAATGAGTGCACAACTGAAGAGGTGTAAAGCACCTGTGGGCATTTCTGGTCTCTCTTTGGTGACAAACTGGCCTAGGACAGGATCAATCATCTCTATGGCAACTCTGTTACCTACAGTAGATATTTCACAGTAGTTCACTAATTCAAGTCATTCTTACCACAAAACAATCGGCAGCACAACCTCTTTCCGGCATTGTGAACCTATCTTTGATATAGAACGATGCTTCCCAAACTACTGTTTAAAAATGTCCCGGTGCAACTGTTGGCTAGGAAGCTTAAAACATTGAGACAGCCGTAACCATGTCAACAATTCAAAGTGTCTCATATATGGAGGTGTTACACTACACTGGAGAAAGAGAGGAAGTACCACCCCCATTTACTGCAAAAGGTAATGCTAGGCTAGCTAATTGAGCTAAACATATACCAAAGATCCTTAAGGCGGCGCAAGATACTTCGTTGTAGTTCATGTCTATGGGCACAAAATGGGGATCACTTCCTCTGCATAAAGGGGTGTGTCATGCCCATAGACTTCAATGGAACAGCTCTGCATTAAGGGGGATTTCTCCCCCATCCCCTCCCTCTTGCGATTCGGGTTCCAGGAAGTGGCTTCTCATGAAGTATCTTGCTCCGCCCTTAATGATCTTTGCATATACTCAGTGGGACGCTGACATCTTTAAAAATGGCGATCAATATGCGCTCACTTCCGGCCCATATTTTCACAATTAAACAAATTAGGCGCCACATTTACAGATGATTACAAATTATGCCATCCATGATTGTCTGATCCTCTGAAATTGCCAATTCATCCAAACAGGCAGCATATTTGTATACCCACCAATAACGTGGCACCTAATTGGCTTGTTTGTGAAAATGTGGCCTTGAAGTGAGAGCATGTTAGATGCTATTTTTAAAAATGGTGGTAGCCAACTTCGATGCCTCAACTCAACTGACTGAGGCTAATTCTTTAAACCTTGACCCCTTGATCTCATCCAATCAGAGTGCGCAGTAAAAACATTAAAAATTCTCGACGTACGTCACAAGGTCTGCTACAAGGTAGCAGAGACTATAAATTGGCCTTGACAAGAAAACAGAGGTAGCGAGAGGAGAAAAGACACACAGAGATGGAGTGATAACAACCAGAAATAGAAAGGTAGATTTGACTGGGGTGTGTGTGTGGGGGGGGGGGGGGGGGGAGCAGCAAGAACTGCAGACACATGAAATGATAAAGATCAGAAAGATGGAAATGAAGATGGAGATGAAGATGAGAGAGTGACACACACACATACACACACATACACACACACACACACACACACGGACCTTTGCACACACACACAGACAAACACAGACATACAAACCCAAAGACACACACACACACACACACACACACACACAGTGGCAGATCAGCACACAGTCCATCACAGTCGTGGTGAGTGTCGGCTTCCACCTCCCCCTCCTCCCCCTCCTCCTCCTCCTCCTCCTCCTCCTCCTCCTCCTAGATGACTGATACAGCGGAGGTGACTCTGGCTTATCAGCTCCCCCCAGCACATGCCAGACCTGGGCCACATATCACTGAGACCTGAATGACAATGATTCATTGGCCACCACACCACAGCAACAGGTCTATCAGTATTGGGAGCAGTACCAAGGAGATTTGGGGAAACCCCAATACATTTCAGGTCTCTGTCCCTTCATTACAGTATTATAGCTGGTAGATAATCATGCAAATTGCAATTGCAATTGACATTCTAAAATGGATAGTTCCAGCCCTTGATTATGATTGGCTGAAACACGTTCCGTGCTGCTGTAAACCCAGTATAACCCTATACCTTGGCGGCCTTTTGTTCTCTACAACTGCGTCACCACAAATTGATACTAAAGAGTTAGAGATTATGCGTCTCAACGTTGCTTGGCAACCAATCTGATAGAGGAAATATATTTCTTGGCGGAAGAATGATTATCTGAATAAATTGTCTCATTGCTTTTCTCGTTGCTGTGCCTTTATTTTAATATGTGGTAGCCGCTTTAAAATAAGCAATAAGCCACTCGAGACTGTAGGTTCCACTGATTCTAGAACAGCTAAGGGGGATTTCAGGCACTCCGCTTGTGCCTTGTGCCTAACTACGGCCCTTAGCTGTTCTAGAATCAGTGTAACCTACTGTACGGCTTCTCTGGGCTTATTGCTTTATTATCACCATGGCTGGTATGGTATTTTACAATAACAGATTCATTCATTCATTCATTCTTCCATCCATCCATCCATCCATCCATCCATTTATTCATTCATTCATTCATCCATCCATCCATCCATCCATCCATCCATTCATCCATTCATGGATCAGTTTGTTTCAGTGCAGTAAGAAGCCACTCAGGCCTGGAATTGAGATCATTTAAGCCAGAGAGCTGATTGCCTTTGAATCCTGGTCTGATCTCTCCATTATGTGCTGAATTTCCCAGGGTTATGTGGCGGAGGAAATCATTACGGAGACGGGGGACGTGGGGTGGATAGCATCTCGAGCGGCGGCACCTAGAGCGAAAGCTTCGAGAGCACGGAATGTGGGGACAGCTTAGTCATTTCCAATTCTCAGGGTTGTCGTTACCCCCCAGCAAACAATTACAAATTAAATCGCCTTTTTTTTTTGTCCTCTCTGGTGGGTGGCTGATAGCTAGTCGGGCCGACTATTTCTGGGCAAAGGTGAGGCCAGGGGAGAGGGCATGGCGCTGGTTTCTTGAGACTTGTTGTGCAGGCAGATCTTGGATGTTTTCTTCCTCTCCCACAAAATCACAAGCGAGGGTAAAGGCGGCGCGCTAGTTCCCTTTGCCAGGCGTAGAGCCACAGGCTTTTGGCGTCCCCTCGCTGGTGCTTGATGCCCGCTACACCACGGCTTGGCAGGCAGGATGTTTGAACCCTCTCCCATATCCTGGGGCAGGTGGCTCCTCTGTTTCCCCCTTCACACTGCTGGATGGGGGCCTCTCTGATCGCACCCCTCCTCCATTCCTGCCCTGCTCTGAAGAGGGAGCCAGATGGCGTTTCACTAGGTGTCAAACGGTGCCATGATCTCAGGATTCCTCTGCTGCTCTGCTTCCTCCTCTTGGCTCTCTGTCCCATTCTGGTCCTGTATCCATTCTGCCTAGTATACATTAGTGCATATTATGGGTTATTATACAGTACATCGCAATGTATAATATTTCACTTGGTGACATTCCATTTCATTTCTGCTGTGTGCTTTGTGTCACATCCTGATCCTAGATTCGTACTAAAATGTATGATATACATTATTTAACTTTGTGACATTCTATTTCACCTGCGGGGAAAATAGGTAAAAATATTTTTTGCTGTGACATTCTTCAACATGCCAACTCAGAGTACTAGATCATGTCGGTTTGATTTGGGGGCATTCTGAATAATTTAAACTCAAGTGATGTGCAAGCCAGGATTCAGCAAATGGACGTACAAATGCAATTATAGCAGCTGATAGTCATGATGAAATAATTTTTGAAACGAAATGTAAAAAAAACATTAAATGCCAAATCATCTTTTAGCTTTTCAATCAGACAGCTTGTTGAAATATTTGATTTCACAAAGAATTACAAAACAACACTGAATAAATACATACATATGACCACTCATAATGCCTCTTACAAAACAACCCTATTGCATGATGGGTAACTCTCTACCCAGCGACTGGGTAAGTCACTAATCCACCAACTGTCCTTTGACTGTGTCTCCAGGCAACATCTCCACGCATCAGATCCATTCCAGCCAAATGCAGTAGGCCTGGGGGACGCCCGCCATCTGGACGCTGACCAAAGAGCTTTAGACTGGGGGACAGCAGTCAAGTTAGCCAGTAAAACGCCCCCACATTTCAGCTGCAGTGCCCCGGACAGCACCGTAAGTGTCACTGACTGCCCGCCAAATGGCTCACCTCTGGAACACTGATCAAGGCCAAGGAAAACAGACGGGAGAGACACAGAGAGACAGAGAGACCGAGAGACGGAGAGGGGAGGGAGAATGAGAGAGAGAGAGATGGAGAGAGGGATGGAGGGAGGGAGAGAAAGAGAGGTGACTTGACTTTGACACAAAGTGGCACTAACCTGAAAGGGCTTCAGAGAGCCAAACACATTCCTATTCACTGATTGACCAATCACCTGCAATACGCTGTAGGTAAAGTAGAATGACTTTCCAAGATTCGTTTTTAACAACACTTTTGTACAACATCTAAAAATACATTCCACACACACACACACACCCACACACACACACACACAGATGAGAGTGGTCGGAGAGGATGAGCGATATAGGCGGACAACATGCGAGGGCGTGAAGGAACAGAAGTTAACATGAATAGCAACATTTATTTCGCATGATGCAGTGATTTTCTGGTGTCCATTTAGCTCTGCAGTCTAGTGAGCTGTCGTGACAGTATCGCTTTATTTCAATCTTCATGTTCTTTTGCTCTCAATATTAGGCCTAAAATAGAAGAGTGCAGCGACATTTTTCAAGAATTGTCTGATGAATTGCATTTCTACAGATCGATGATTAGTGACAGACATTTATTTTCAATTAAGTCCTCACATACATCTGTGCGATATTAATTTTGTGACATAATCCCTTTTAATGAAAAGTTAAAAGTTGCTGCTATACAATAACAGCTTTGGAAAAAGAAATGTCGTCCCAGTCTCTGGAAAGTATAGGCAACAACTCCCCTTCCCTTTACTTCCTTGCAAGAGCTCTGCCTCTCACAGTTGAAACTGTGTTTTTGTTAAGTCATTGTTTTGTGCTTGTTGAAGCGCGAAATACGTTTAATTTCTTTCGAGCAATCATTAAAGTATGCTAATTACATTCTCAGATGTTTTTAATCGGGACCTACAGCTGGTAATTGAAACGCAACAAACTGTACTTTGAAGCATTTCATGCATGCCCGTACCCGTAAATATGGCGCTATCAACACCCCCCCCCCCCCCCCGCCCAACTAATCCCATTTGGTGGTCAAATGGAAGGGATTTTATTTTTCATAATTTGGGTGTTTGAAATTAATTCAATGATGCGACGCAGCAAATTCTCTGGACACTTAGAACCTGAGACCCTTAAATGCCTTCAGTTGCGGTGGCGGTATTAAACATCGGCATTATTACATTACTTAATCCAGCTGAAATTGGATGACTGTGTCTTTTACAGCTGTTGAGTCATACACATAATTTGGTGCAGGGACTATGCGAGATCCATGGAGCATTTGTGAGACTTGAACAACTCATTAATAAATGTACCGCATGTCCATGTTTGGATTCTGTTCACCAGTACATTGTCTACAAAGTTAAGATCTACAAAATGAAATCGGTGGGTATGTCACTGTGATGAATACAGAAATGGGTGGGTATGGAACTGTGATGAATACAGAAGTTTTGGGTGTTTTCTACCCCCTCTTTAATACTGACCAATTATTTTATCTGGTAAATATTTTGTTATCACGATAAAGAGGTACTTGTTCCAGTAATCACAGACACACATAGTAAACGTAAATGTCAAGAAGTGCTTAGAGAAAGGGACCGTGGTAAACATTTTTACATGTTAGTTGGTACTCCTTGACAGAGTCAGATGATGATAAAAGACATCCCATCCCATTTAAATTGAAACCATAAAAAGAAAGACAAAGCATTTTAACAAGACACTCGACAGATTTTAAAGCATTTTCCCCTCACACATTGGATAAACTGTTATCGGTTTCTATTCATCATTAAACATTAGGTTTTGCAACATGAAATATGATACTTTTTTTCATTCTCAGTTGAGTATAGTGGTGATGAGAAATAGTTTTATTTACACGAGTAGCATTTAAAGTCTTTTAGTTCACTAAAAAGACATTTTCAAGCAGTCTTTAGTTAAAAACAAACAAACAAACAAACATATAAAGAGGAACGGGCCAAAGCTGGGCGGTGTGGCTCTGGGTGTGAGGAGAGGGATATTGTCTTTTTCTTGTAACCTACACGTCTGCTGAATCACTTATGTTGCCCGCTCTTCCTTTTTTCTTACACCTTACCTACTTAAGGAGGAAATCTTGATTGGTAAGTCGATGTCATCCGCAGACTTAGGGGATTGCTAAAGGTCGCTGGAGGATACTTAAGCTCTTCTTGCAGGGGGAAAAAAGCTCAAAATGTCGTTTTTCTTTAGTTTCTTTCTCTCTGAAGGCTTCCTTAGTTAGAGTGAAGGAATATCTCTTTGTCTGCAGTCCTTATCATTTGTACACATACCCATTTTGTGATGTTTGGTCAATGTTCTTTAAAAAAAAAAAAAAAAGACTTAAATGGGCGTTTTGTTACATTTTTTTCTCTCTTTCCCTCTTTCAACATAAAGCAGTTTATAGTTTACACACTTTGTTTTCACTCTATGGTTTCTCTATTGTTTGTTTTCTTTGTCGTTTCAATTAGTTATGTTTATTTTCAAATTCTTTCAGTTTGTAACTTCTCTTTCTGTAGGATTATTTGTTTCACGAAACTCTCCTAGTTTATCCGCATGTGACGATATTTGCATGACGTTTTTTTATATATTTCTTAAGTTTTCTGTCTTCTAAAAAAATAAAATTTCTCTCTGTGTTTTGTAGGGAAGTACGTGCCTTTTGTAGACTACTCACAGTGAATCAAATACAGGTAGCTGCTTAAACCTGTCACCAATGTTTCTTTAAGTAAAGAATCCTCTTGTTGTCTGATTGCAGATTTCACAGTCAAAGCCTGGTGGCGAGGTTGTGCTCAAACGGACCATCCTTGCTGACACGCGGTCCAATCAGAACAAAGGGCCGCAGGATTACGACTCGGGCAATGACACGTCCTCGCCGCCGTCGTCTAAGACAGGCGTCTCAAGGTCAAACGTCAGCAGGGTCAAGTCCACCCTGGGCCGTGTGGACGGAGACAGTGCGTCCGACTCAGGCAACTCGGTGACCAGCTATGTCTCGCTGTGCAAGCCAGTCGAGAGCACGCCCTCCTCCTCCCTCAGGTGGGCTGAGCCGAGCTGATTTCACTCTCTCCTCTTTCATATTCTGCTCTTTTCCTTCTTTCCTTCACTTGTGTGAGATCAAGCGGTCTCTGTTAGAGGTCTCATGGGCATCTTTTCTTTTCTTTTTTTTTTTTTATTTAGTCTATTTTTGGGGGGCTGTTTTGCCTTTATTCGTATAGGACAGTAGCCTAGAAATCTAGACGCCCCTAGCGGCAGCAAATGTAATTTGGCTGGCGGGGCAGTCTAGGCACGATCCATTGAGCCAGGGAGCTGAGAACCCGAAGCACCAGCGATCCAATCACAGCGTGTATAAAGTCGGTGGGCGGGCTTAACATAATGGTGACTGACATGCGACCAGAAGTTGCGACGGTAACGCATCCTGTTATTTGAAAACAAGAAGATGATTCGTTTAGCGTTATCCTATTGCGTGGAGAGGGAAGGTTACGCATCCTGCTACTTGAAAACAAGAAGATGATTCGTTTAGCGTTATCCTATTGCGGAAAGGGAATTTGAAAGACAACTGTTTATCCCACCCCTCCGATTGAGCCCTGTCTACGGTGAGTGTCCAGACCCTACATCTTGATGTGGGTCGGGCTCTTCAGGCTAATAGGACAGTAGAGAGAGACAGGAAGCAAGCGGGAGAGAGGGATGGGGTGGGATCGGGAAATGACCGCAGGTCGGACTCGAGCCTGGGTCTCTGTGGGCACTCGGACCCGCACATGGCACGTGCGCTGTAGCCTGATGCGCCACAGCACCCCTGTGGGCATCTTTTCTTTACGTCTTTTTCTTATTTTTTTCCCCCTGTCCTTCCCTTTTTTTTTTGGTCTTAGCTCATAGCTCATGAACCTTCTTCTCCTGTAGTAGTCTTGTATTATAGTGTTTTTTTTGTACACTATTGTATACTATTGTATTATATTTTATTGTTTACTATTGTACTATATAAAATGTTCTTTGTCAGAGGTTTAATCTGAGTCACTCTCTCATGGCTCCCCTTCCAGACCCGGGGTCTCTGCTGTGTGCAAGGCTGAGATGCAGGTGCTCAGTAGCAGTCTGACTCCCCAGAGAAAGCGACGCAGGACCAGGGCCTCGAGCAGTGCCAGCAGGTCCAGATCCTCGGCCAGCTCTCGTTACTCAGATTCCTACTACTCCCGAAGTCCGTCCAGATCGCCGGGGAGAAGGTGAGTTGTCCATTTTTAGTGTTTTGATATTTCAATGTTGACATTAAGTCTTGTCAATAATGATATGTTTCTTTTGTGGACAATTGTATTGTTCCTCTTTGCATATTTTTGCAAAATCAACAATCAACACAAATGGCTTGTAAGGGAGGACTGATGATTAATTAATTCTGATGATTAAGTTATCTAGAATCATCTACACTCTCAGACATTTTCTTTACTCATTAGACTTCGAGTGGTGTGTATTTGTTGTTGTTACTGTTGTTAAAGCACAAATGTAAATCTGACAACCTGAACAAAACACCACAAGCCTATATCATTAATAATGATCTGCATGTCTCAAGGTCATACTCCCAGACCACAATCCTATATCGTTAATAATGATCTGCATGTCTCAAGGTCATACTCCCGGTCGTCGGCCTACTCTTTGGACTCCAGGGACGCGAGTGTGTGCAGTGATAAACTCTCCAAACACTCCCCCAGCAGGTGACTATAGCTTGTCTTACTGATCTGATGACCTCTCTCCTCAAGCATCTAATGAATGGAGTGGAGGCGGGTGGGTGGTGGTGGTGTGGGCTGTTATTCATTACTGTATCCATGTAGCACTACCAGTAATACTCTTTATATAACAGTTTCACTCGTCCATCTTGTTGTTAGTTTAGAAACCTTGGAGTTTTAGAAATATTATTTCTTATAAAAACAAACATATTTGGAGCTTACCAATGTGTTATTTACAGTATATGTTAATGCATGTATTACAAAGTAATAAAATGGTATTTTAAAGTGTAGAATTCTTTCTACTGAGTGATATAATTTCATATATCAAAGACCATAATGAAGTCCCATTTCAGCCACATCACATGGTACTGATACAGATGTTGTGTGCATCAAACAATGCTAATACTGTACATGTGATGTGCATGCTACTTTTGGATTATCATAGCATGTATTATTTGTATTTTTCATTTTGCATAAAAGGGATCGAGAGTGGAGCAAGGATCGCAGTCCTAGTGAGAAGCAGTCGAAGCGTGGCAAGAAAAGGCGCCGAAGAAAATCCTACTCCCCCATGCGGAAGAGGAGGAGAGATTCACCCAGTCACCTTGAAGCTCGGAGAATCACCAGGTGCATTTTCCACAGTTCCTCTCGACTTTTTTAAAGACACATTCCTGTCACTAAAGTAAAGCTGCTTAGCTATTCTAGCTAATATAACCAGCTAGGCTAATATTCGAAGCAACTGAAGCTAAGGAGTTCATCAGAACCAATATACCGTTCATGTCTGATCATTTAGAAGAGAATATTACTTGACCAGACCATCCAAGATACTCTTTGGCACAAAAAAAATCAAAAACCTTAAGCCTTATTTTTTTATTTTCATAATGTAATTGTGAAAACATGGACGATACATGTTAGAAAGTGGGCTGAGCAGCAAAGTTCTACTGATTATTTGCTAATCGTTTGACATCTTCATTTATCCTCATTAATCGATCGCTGACCGATTTCTCTGTCCTCCATTCTGACCTCTGCCAGTGCCCGGAAGAGGCCCATTCCCTACTTCCGGCCCAGCCCCTCGTCTTGCAGTCGGGCCAGCAGCATATCTTCCTTGGGCAGCCTCTTCGGGATAATCCGCAACCACAGTCGCAGTCGCAGTCGCAGCTGGACTCGGACTCGGAGTCGGAGTCGAAGTCGGAGCAGGAGCAGGAGTAGGAGCAGGAGCAGGAGTAGGAGCCGAAGTCCGAGTGGCAGCTACTCCAGCTACCGTAGCTACAGTCGCAGCTCCTCGTGGGACTCCATGTGCGGGAGCAGAAGCCGGAGCGGAACACGGAGTCGGACCCGCAGCCGAAGCAGGAGCTACGACTCGTTAGGAAGCTACAGCAGAGGTCGTCGTTAGAACACGAGGCAGGGCTTCAACGCTAGAACCCACGGCAGGGGGAAATCACTACAGGTGTCCTCACTAGAGCCCCGGCAGAACCTGTGGAACATTATTAGAATGCTGGCGGTATTACAAAGCAGACGATTTTAGACAATGTTTTAAGAGTTATATTAGGATGATTTTTTCATGGTGTACTGTGCTATTTATAATGTATTTATTTGGGTCGTCTATTTATTTATTTGCTTTTTTATTTATTGACTGTGTTTTCCTGGCCAAAGGCACAACTGCTCATGTATGAAGAGAGGTTCAGAAAGACAGACAGTGATGGTTTGCCAGATTAATTTCATTCGCTGCTTCTTCTCCTTGGCAGACATCTTTGGGCGGACCCAAAGACTTTTGTTCTTCTCTTCGGAATAGAAATTCTGAATCGGAATTTTATGCTTATTGTGAATTTTTTGTTATGTTTTGTATATTTTTCTAAAACCTTCATTTTCAGGGATAGTGTCAGAGGCACTGACAGAGAAAACCTGGGGGAGGGGGGGCGTAAAAAAACACTGCCATGGTAATGGCTCCAATTTTAGCTTCTGACACCCAAATCACGTAGATGCCAGCTTTGAAAAATGATCAGTCTGCTGACCGTGCTGGTAAACACACACACACACACACACACACACACACACACACACACACACACACACACACACACACACACACACACACACACACACACACACACACACACGCACACACACATATCCATGCACAGATCAAATGCCAAACATATTTATCTCCCATGCAAGAGCACAACAATTCAAATGTCATCTGATATGATAATAGCTGATAGCCCACAATGAACAGGATAGAAAGAAAAAAGAAAACAGGAAAAACAAAAACATGCGAGCATCACGCTGATGGAATCACAGTGGGATCCCATCTGTGCATGACACAATAGATTGATTGGGATGCATACTGATGCGTGCTCCCCATGGAGATGAAGACCCGGTGGGCTTTGCCAGATAGCACCCGGTTCCGGAAACGATCCAACTAGATGTGGGCCAAATGTGAGCCAGAACAGAGCCAGAATCAGCGGGTTCCTGATATGGTTCTGTGTGAGCTGTTTGGCAATTCAGAGAGCCGCTTTAGCGCCTGTTTATTAACAAATTAAATACTTCATCTTATCATTATAGATACACGTCTATTATTTGCATATGACCGTAGATATGTACTCTGGGTCATCTGCTTTGGCTTGCCAACGCTGATAAGGTCCTGTGTTAGATCAGTGGTTATGGAGACCACAGATACAGCGTTTTAATCTGTGAATATTTCTTTTCCGACCAATATTTCCTGCTCTCCCGTCTACCCTAGTAGCATAGTGATGTACTTCTCCGTGAAGCTGCGCTGATCTGGCACGGATCAGATCAAAGGTCACCTGGGTTCTACCTTCCCAGAGTTCACCCTGGGTTCTGACTTCCCAGAGTTCCCCCTGGGTTCTAACTTCCCAGAGTTCACCCTGGGTTCTAACTTCCCAGAGTTCCCCCTGGGTTCTAACTTCCCAGAGTTCACCCTGGGTTCTAACTTCCCAGATTTCTCCCTGGGTTCTAAACCTCTTTCGATGGGCAATGAGCAAACGTGGACCAAAGCTAATTTGATAACAAAATGGTGGAATCATTTTATCTAATTTAATACAGTGAGCAAGAGCCCAAATGCAAACATCTATAGGTCAGCGAAATGCTCCACTCCACACAATAGCTTTAGTTCATGCACGACAAACTTTGCTTGTTTGGTTGTCACTCTGCTTGTTGCCTGTCAATGAAAACAGCCCCCTTGTCTGCTAAGGTTTTCCAAATGTCCATGCTGTGAACTCCCAGCGAAAAAAGTCTCCCACACTGACAGACTAATAAGCACTGAGTTGCAATCATGTGCAATGTACAGAAAATAGGAGACTATGAATGTGGATTTTCACACCAGTTGGCAGATATAATTATGTTTTGTGTCTGACAAGACCCAGCGCCACTGCTTGGGAATCTACCATGGCACTTGGGTGACAGCTCAATATACAAATGACAAAAGCACTTTACAAGTTGCATGAGCCATTTTCTGAGAGCCTCCTCTCTAGATTTTTTGCAGGCTCTGTATTCAGATACATAAACCAGGACATCAACAAGTTAGGAGTATTTTATATTATTTATCTGTGAATTATTATTGGTTGATTATTTATTCAGTCTGCAACTGATCCACTATTGCTTTTTTTATTTTCATGTCATTTGAAACACACTGTCATGTTTTGTACTTGTGTCAGTCATTTTTCCATAATTTATTTATACTGTAGTACAGTTTCAGGGCAAGAGATACATTATAAAATGTAATTTACATATCACATACTATTGTTTCATCTACATGTATGCAGCCATTTCCTCTGCTTCTGGTTCATCCAACATAACTCTTGGTTTTATAGCTGATTTCACATGCTAATTAAAAGCATTCACTATCGGTCATTTTTGTTTTATTATGCAGAAATTCCTCATGATTAATTCAGCCATTTAACATTTATGAACATTTGGGCAAAAATGGTCGATGGCAATGTTTTTTTTTTCTTAACCATTATATGTAATTACATGCAATTATGTGTAAAACCATTAATGATGTTATAAAGTAACACCTCTGTTAAATGTAATTAATTTCTACATACCAAATGTAATGTCTGAGATCCATAGCTTTTATATTTTTTCTACGTATGTTGCCTTTCAAAACCAATAATTTAGGGTCAGCTAGTATCAGACCACAATAAAAGTGACACTAAATCAAGATAGGACATGACTGATGTGGCTACCAAAACCAGATAGCAGCATATTGTGATCTGAATATGGCATGGACCCAAGTCATTGTCAACAGAACAAAAAATGATAACAAAAACAAATGATAATGCTTTGATTGTTCCCTGAAGATGAATAATGGTTTATGGTCGACTTATTGGGTCAAAACAACACAACAGCCCACAGTATGCAGATCAACACAGTGTTCTCTATGTACTGTATAATGTTCATTTCTAGACAAAGTGATTGAGGACAACAAGAGAGATAAAAAAAAAATAGACATAAGAAGAACTATTTTACTTTTCTATGGAATTCCAAAGCCACCTTTCCATCCTGGTAGCACTGTTTTTCCTTCTCAAACAGAGACGGGAATGGAAGACAGTGGGTCAAAGTTGATGTTCTGTGAGAATATGTATATAGAGTGGGTATATATATGGAGGTGCTGTTTTATTGATTGTGTGTGAGGCATTTATGACAAACAATTTATAACCACAAGGATCCTGTTTCACATGGTTTATATTGATTTTGCTTTGTAAAATATGAGAGAACCCTATGTCAAAACAAACAAAAAATACTGTTTGATTTCCCAATTATGAAGAATGCAGATGCAGCATTGGCTGAATCTATCGCACGTAATAGGAAGCTATGGGCCACCAAGAAAAACGAATGGGCAGAACGCAAGAGCTGACTCGAAACACAACCAGATTCCAACAGATTTGCATCATATAGCCTACAGTAGGGGCCTGCAACAGGTAGCTTGAGAGTAGCTCCCCACCTGTTTCTAAGTAGCTCTCCGAAAGATTTGAGGATGATGTTCATAAATATTATAACCCAGTCAGTTGGTAAACATGTTAAAATAAGGTAAATAAGTTGAAAGGAACCTTTAAAAGGCATAGCCTACACATCTTATTCAGCGGTTTGGGGTGGAGATCAGCTATGTGAATACAGTACATGGCATGCTGTTAACATAAAAGCTCTCGGCCATGTCCATTTTGTCAAAGTAGCTCTCAGAGGAAAAGCGGTTGGAGACCGCTGGCCTACAGCTTTGTGTATGAAAACATCAAAAATAGGCTACAATGCTCCTCCTGGGTGACAGTTTGGCTGGAGTTAGTTTAGGGACAGAAATTCCCTGTTACAGTCAATTAATGCTCTGTAATGTAATTGATGTATTAGATAAATTTCACAGGATTAAAAATTATCATTATGTATTCAACGAAACAGCTCTAGACTCTTCTCTGTTTTGGTGGCTGACTTGACAAAATATGTGAGTGTCTTTTTACATAATTCATGCTAGTCTTCCTATAGCCTGTCAATAATATGGTTTCCAATAAAAATTGTGTAACATAAGGTTTATCCCATAGCCATGCTCATAGATGGGGTATCATCACGTGCCTCAAAGTTTGCTTCATGCATATTTTGGTACCTCACCGTGAATGAGCGCTAGGGGAATCATGTACAGAAGTCGAATTTAAGCTGTAAAGATGTTATCGCTGCGCGCTTACAGCATTAGCGATGTTGTTTTATACGAATGATGACATCATGTTGCTCCCATCACTGTAGCTAGGTTAAATGCCGCCGCCAGTATTGAGGTGGTGTGCTGTTTTCTATTAAAGAGAAAGTGAGTCATTGGGGGTAGTGCGAGGTGTAATTCAGCATTGCTTTGGAAGTGACACATCGACCATGTCCAAACTTGGAAGGGGAGGGTCTTTGGTCAGCTGTTGTGTCGGGCACTTTCTGGACTTTGCTAGGCTGTATCATAGGGTGAACTCGAACTCGGGTGGATCTATAAAACAGCTTTGCTATTTACTGATTCCAGTTATCTTTGGTCAGACGGAAACGGAAGGTCAGTCTTCTCTTTAAAAACTTTTTGGTAGTGAGACAAGTCTTTGAAGTTGTCGAGACCGGTCGCATTCAACGCAGAGCGGTTTTCTCTTTTGATTTTTTTAAAAAGAGGTAATGATAAGAGCTGACTTACCTCTGGTTGCTGACAACGGATTATTTTCAACAGTTTATAATACGAAACGTTGTTAAGATTCCCGTATTCTTCACGGCGGCGCACCATGGGCGACGGGGATTTCTACACGTTGGGGAGCAGGCAAAGGGGACCTAGGGATCCGTTCAGAGAGCAGTCTCTGGCGTCTCGCTTTATGGAGGACGACTTTGGAATTCCCTTCCCCGAAGACCTCTCAATGGACTGGCCTGGCTGGGCACGGCCGCGACTGAGTACCCGACTCAACGCGCCCTGGACAGGTGGCCTTCGCACGGCGGGGTTCCCCCGCTCATCTATGGGGTCACCCACGGTGTACAGCTCACGGTACAGCGAGCCCCGCAGCTCGCCGACGCCGAACCCCGACGAGCCCTGGAAAGTGTGCGTGAATGTGCATAGCTTCAAACCCGAGGAGCTAAATGTCAAAACTAAGGACGGTTTTGTAGAAGTATCAGGTGAGCAGCCTCTGAAAGACCCTGACAATAATTCACACAGCTACATCATTTGTAATTACAGTAATAGACGTTGTATGTAGGTTTTAGCAGATTGAGGGTGAATATTATATTTGTATGAGAGTGAGAGTGTGTGTATGTAAGTGTGTGTGTGTGTGTGTGTGTGAGAGAGAGAGAGAGAGAGAGAGAGAGAGAGAGAGAATAAGTGTGTGTGTGTGTGTGTGTGTGTGTGTGTGCGCGTGCGTGTGTGTGTGTGCATGCGTGTGTGTGTGTGCGTGTGGTGTGTGTGTGTGTGTGTGCGTGCGTGTGTGTGTGTGTGTGTGTGTGTGCGTGCGTGTGTGTGTGTGTGTGTGCATGTGTGTGTGTGTGTGTGTGTGTGTGTATTACTTCAGGCCTGGGATATGACTTGCACATTTCCCGGCACGTGTCACTCAGAGACACCTGCTTGGATGCCTCCAGCCTCACCCCACCAGCGCACCACCATTAGTCAAGCGCTGCTTTTACATTTCACTGTGGCAGTGTGGCCTAGCAGCAACAACAGCTACAACAGCTACACGCCAGGACCACTGTGCCGGGAATAAACTAGGGAGACAAGTGATCTCCGATGTAAACAAAGTGTCACACCCAAAAAAAACAGAATCATTTTCATGTCGGTGAAAGCAACACAGTAGTTACAGTGCAAAGCCCAAAGGACAGGACCACTGAGGAGGGGGAGGGGGAGGGGTGGGGTGGGTGAGTGCATTGTAGTGCTGAGATGAGAAACCCTACTGGAGTGGGGAACATGGGCCGCCCCGACAGTGGGCTTTTTATAAGCACATAGCTGCTGGTATGCCAGCTGGATCACTCTGTCACGGAGGAGGCCTAGATATTGCTCACGTCACTCGACCCTGTTCTAAAAGCAGGCTCAGCAGCACTGGACACACACACGCACACACACACACACACACACACACACACACACACACACACACACACACACAGTGTTCGTGGAGTGCTGTATGAAGAGGTTCAGCGGCACGTTATGCTGAGGTGTTAGTAGTGCCTTTAAAAAAAAAGGGCGAAATGTCATGGCCGCCTCGGCTAGCGCTCACACAAAGGCTTCAACGGGAGTTTGTCTCACCGGTGGGGTATGGAAATGGGGCCTCGGTGGGAGAGGAATGTGACATCTGGGCCTCAAGAGATTATGTAGAGATAACAGGTGACTCGGTAACAGATCTGGCTTGGATCTGACCCATATCCAGAATCCACAGTAGGGGAGTGTGTGTGTGTGTGTGTGTGTGAGAGAGAGAGAGAGAGAGAGAGAGAAAGAGAGGGAGAGAGAGTCCACTGCAATAAATATAATGAGAGAGAGTGTCTGACAGAGAGTGTGAGAGAGGGAGAGAGAATCTTTAATGCTGTATCTTACAAAATGTTAATGCTGAATCAATACGTACACACTCATAGTTTGAAACGTGTAGAGTATCTTTGGTAACAATGACTTTATTCATTCATGCCGGTGGAGCTTCATTTTATTTTATTTGAGACAGATCGAGAGTTCAGGAAAAGAGAGCGAGGGAGGAAGAGAGAGAGAGAGAGATTAGGAAGAGAGAGAGAGAGAGAGAGGAACGGAGGGAGAGTGAAAGGATGAGCGCGGGCCGGGTCATTGTCCCTTTTGTCCTCCCCCCTCTAGCAAGTTCCACAGGTGAAGAAGTCACACTGGGGGTGTAGAATTGCACATAACTCGCCAGGGGCCCGGCCGCCCGGGGTGTGGCGCCACTGACATTTAGTGGCTGAACGCAGCTGCCCGGTTAAGTCCCAAACAGGACCTTGAGATTTGGCCCAGACTCTGGATCTTTCCAGCGCCCGGGAGTCACGCCTCGGCCGGCCTTACGATCCCGTATCGGCTCTTCCCTGTAGCACCATGTTAATATTTGAGTGTGTTTATCAACTGTAGCACTGTAACTAAGACTACTGGGTACGCGCAATCTACGGAAGCTATCCCTGACGTACTAGTAAGCCGGCAGGTCTTCAGAACTGGAATTAGAGTTGCGTTTTTATCGGGCGACTCTGTTGACGCACACAAGGAATTTGGTTCTGGCCGCTTGTGTCTCTCAGTAGACTACACAAAACAATACCGAATTGAACCTTTTGATCCTATTTTACCGGAAACACAAAACGATACCAGATACAGTGTGCAATGTAGCACAGCGTAGACAGTATACAATATAGAGACAATGTCCTTGTCAGTGTATTGAGAAATCTACAGCTCTACTGCAGCAGAAGAGTCTATTCTGTATTCAGACTCTACAGGAGTTGCCCTTGAGGTAAGAAGTACATCTGCCTGCATTGTTTGGTGACATTGTTACTTCATTTACAGGGAAACATGAAGAGAAACAAGATGAGGGAGGCATCGTGACTAAAAACTTCACAAAGAAAATTCAGTGAGTATCATGAAAGCCTTTAATCAAGTGAAATATCATCCATGTTCTCCATTTATCCTGGTAGGCTACAGTGGAACTAATCTCTCTCTGACGTGAAGGGAGAGTTCAGTGCTGTAAATAGTGTCGCGCACACATTAACTAGCCTACATTTCAACGCAGTCATCTTTCATAAGTACTCTGGAATGTTTCACTTCTTTTCAATTCCAACAGAAAGACAGAGACTAAAGAGGTTAAAGTGAATATGTGCATACTAGACTATACAGATCATTTAATGGATGTTCTACACCTACTTTGGAAAGGCAGGCTTGTAAGCATGCATAACTCCCCCCCCCCCCTCACACACACACACACACACACACGCGCGCGCGCGCACACACACACTGACTGTGCCGAAAGACACGACTCAAACATGAGTGGAATGATTGCAATCCGTCTGTGTTTACCCTTCTCATGAAGGCCCAAAGTGGGCAGAGGCTTCGTCGCGTCGTTTTTTCCATATCGACTCTATTCCTGTAATTGGACCATGGGACTTCAAACAGGCCTGTTAATCAGCACTTCTGCCTTCCGGGATCGTCACATCGACGTGGCTAATTTCCTGTCTGGTAATTAGCAGTTAGCTGGCCCCAACAGCTAGCGCTCGCTTCACTATCTACTGCCCGTCCCTATATTTGGAGTCCTTCAGATGATACTGTCTCTGTTTTGGGGGTGAAATTAAACTTGAAGCAAAAGACAGATGGAATTATTAATAACTGTCCTCAATACACAAATCCTACCACTGGGGAAATATTCCAAAGGAGATATTAGACATTAGGCTAGTGGATGTTAGGATTACTGCTGAGTGAGTGCCCAAGTCTGGGTTGCCAAGATTTCCAGGCTACTTGTGGAATGCTTTGTCATATTGCGCAGTTGTCTTTCAGTCATTCCAGTGAGACATGATGGTTTAAATGCTGAGACATTTGAGTGAAATTTAGAGTGACGGTTGGAATTAGGCTACTTTCCTTTGCTTCATTTATAAAGATCCCTCCTCTTTTTTGTTGTTTTCTTTTGGCTCCGCGGAAAGATGAGTATTGTCTTGGTTTCCTATCCAAGAGAAGAACCCAAGGAACGTTTAAGACAAAGACAGAGCAGACCTGAGAGTCTATCTCATTTTTTTTTTCTCTGTCAGACCCGCATTTTCCAGTCTCCCTCAGAAGCATATTGGATGGCTGTTGGCAGTCACCCACAATCAATGTGAGATATAGACTGGGAGAAAAAAAAAAGAAACCTTGCCGGAGGTAAACAAAATCCAGAGCTGGATGGATAAGGCCCTCGAGATGCCCCTGACATAATAAGTTGGCTGAGCGATTTGACTTTGTCGAGAAGTGATGATTTTGCCATACAGCAGTGGACTCTCAGTTGACTCCCTGTTGATTCGGAGAGCAAGCTCTGGGATTGGTTGTTATTTTGAAGCACTTGTGATTGCCGTGACGCTGTGTGCCCTATTCATTATTAGTTCGCACTGTGGATATGATGTCTCTTGAAATGGCCAGTCATGGTCCTTCAGAGGGACAGTAGCATAGCCATGCTAATTGAATGCAGCCTGAGCACAATGTGGACTGTGGCCCCCGGGGTTTATATAAGCACCATGGCCGCTTGGCAGCTTTTACGGAAAACCCCAGTCGGGCTATATTTGGCTATGGTGCTTGACGAAACCCAGAGTCTGTCTGTCTCTCTCTCTCTCTCGCTCTCTCTCTCTCTCTCTCTCTCTCACTCTCTCTCTCTCTCTCTCTCTCTCGCTCTCTCGCTCTCACTCTCTCTCACTCTCTCTCACTCTCTGTCTCTCGCTCTCTATAACTCTCTCAGTGATGTTCTCTATTGCTCTTCCTCTCTCTTGGTGTCTCTCGCTCCTGCTCTTTCTCTGTCTCTCTCTCTATTCCTCTCTCCCTCTCTCTTTCTCTTTCTCATGTTCTGTAGCCTTCTTTCGGCTCCTTCTCTCTTTGAAAGTAGAACCCTTTTAACCTAGTTAATGCTTTGAAAATGCTCACATAAGGAAAAAGACAAGGTTTTAACCCATGGACTGGGGGTATTTTGCAGTCATGTTATTAGAAAGCTGAAAAGGCCTGAATGCATAAACACAGAGTTCTTCTGAAACTCCTCTCTGGTTGTTATTGTTTCTCACATTAATCCGATCAATTCCCTCCCCGGCCCTCCAAGGGATACTTTTCCCTTAAAAAAAAAAGATACAGCACAGGAATAATACAGAGTGTCTATATCACAGCCACGCAGATGCAGGGCTCGTTCCACCCTATACATGTCATCTGGATGTAGGTGATGCAAATATGTCCATAAATGATACAGCACAGGAATAATACAGAGTGTCTATATCACAGCCATGCAGATGCAGGGCTCGTTTCACCCTATACATGTCATCTGGGTGTAGGTGATGCAAATATGTCCATAAAAGCCACATATTGGTGCTTCTAAAAAGAAAAGCTGAAAAAACAACGAGGGACTAACTCTGTCGTCTGTCATGAAAACAGGTCGTAGCCAGCCTGCCTTCCTGGTGAGCTGATTAGAGTGAGTGCACAGATGGAACATTTCGTGTGATAAACTTAGTCAGGTGATGATTTGTAATAATTGGAAAACAGCCCTTGTTTCTCAGAACTGCACCTGCAGCACTCTCCGTCTCCATCTGACTCTCCTCTCTTTAACCCCCCCTCCTCTCTTTCTCTTTCTTCTCTCTCTCTCTCTCTCTCTCTCTCTCACTTCACTCAAAAACTCGGCAGCGGAGGCTGAGCATTTAAATGAAAACCAGCAAATGCATTAAGAAGCATCTTGCCATGCCGTGGAGCTTTTGGGGGTTGGAATGAGTTTTGCCGAGTAAAGCAAACACAGCCAAACTTTCCCTCACTGCTGCACAGTATATTGTTTTCTTGGAGAGTTTATGCTCTTGTCTTTTTCTGAGAGGCTGTGTGGTCTTTTGCCCTCTCTCCAAACAGCTCAATTAACATAAGTCAAAACTATCACTTAACTCCATTTCAATAATATAATCCATTGTGAATTTTAAAAAGCCATGTTGAATACACTAAATAATCAATAACACTAAAATTATTGTTTGTAATTTTAAGTCTGTAGGTCTGTCTTTCTATCTGTCTATCTATCTATAAATGAAGTCACATCACCATATAAAATATCAAATATAACTACTATTTACGCCCAAAAAAGCATACACTCTAGTTCACTCTAGCAGTGTGGATTGCTCCACGCCCAATCCCATTACAGTGAGATCATTGGAGGCACTCTGATCTGTTTGCCCAGGGGGCTGAGGGGCTGACCCTTGACCCTTGTGCTCATCCCCGTGGCTCTGCTTTTTACTGCGCGTCCAATTTCCCCCCTGTTATTGTTGTTGTCTTAACGGGGACGTCAGCCCCTTTTTGTCTGTTTATTTTTTATCTAGACAGTGCATAGCATAAGTGCAGTGTCACTCTTGGCAGGCTGCCTGCCAGCTCTAAATGTGTTTCCTCTCATCTCTCGTGTGTGTGTGTGTGTGTGTGTGTGTGTTTGTGTGTGTGTGTGTGTGTGTGTGTGTGTGTTATTTTTTTTCCAATTCCGCAGGATCCCAGCAGATGTTGACCCTCTCACAGTGTTCGCCTCGCTCTCCCCCGAGGGGGTGCTCATCATCGAGGCGCGCCAGACGCCACCGTATTACCTCTACAGCAGCGAGATGCCCAGGGACGAGCCCATGGCGGGGTCGGTGGCGGCGGCGGCGGCGATGGCAGCTGAAGCAGAACCCAAACCCCAGGAGGCTAGCGTAGCGTAACTCGCCAAACATCACCGTGCCCCCGTGCAGTATTAAAGGCCATCCAGCTAATCCAATAGATGTTTTTCCCTCCCTCCCGTCCCTCTCTCTCTTTCTCCCTCTCTCGCTCTCTCGCTCTCTCAGTCTGTCGTTTCCCCTCCCGGTGGCTGGGGTTTAGGCCCTCTGCGTGAGGCGAACGGCTGTCTTATGAGCTCTGTGCCCGAGTACCTTACACACAACCTTTTGATCCTCGCCGAAGAAGGTGCATAGCCTCAAGCCCACTTATGTCTGGATTGGATTGGAGCTATAGGTCTTCCCTTTTTTAGTTTACCAACTGGGTATTTTTGACTTCTGACATACCCCTTTTAGAAGTGTTTAAACATCAACTGGGCTTCATTATGGGGTGGACTGAAAAAAAAACATGGGTTCTGAAACATACAGTGAAACATTACATGTGGTATGAGCTAGATGTGACTCTTTGGCGAAACCAGTCAAATCTGTGAATGTTTGGAAATGTAGTTATCGTATCTTCATGAAAGACTATAACACAAACCTTCAGATGACACTATCTGGTGTGACTCTATCTGGCCCTTTGTTTGGGTGCAGCTGTACCAAGGATTGTGTGTCAATGGACTTGCATTCGCTGTCAGACACTTCATGTCATGTCTGTTGCCGTTATGTGTTCCGACATAATTTTTTTATGTTGCTACCATGGGCAGTTTTGATCAGTTGGTCAAGTGTAAATAAAGTGTTGTTGCGTTTAAGTCTAATCTAAGTCTGAACTAATTTGACCTATTAGCTAGCCTATAACATTTGTACTATAATTAAACAGGTCCAGCATGAGTTTATGACTGAAACAATAGTGGACTTAGTGGATATGGATATACTGTATCTGTAAGTGAACGATATCCAAATAAGATCAGAGCATTGTAATAGAGGAAATCGAAAGCTACACTGCAGGAATCCTTAAACAGTCTTACTTGCATGAAAGTCAGTGAACACCAGAAACCTAGTAATAGCGTTTAAAAAGCCAAAACCAGAACTGCAAAATTCATTCACATGATGAAAATGTACACATTATTCTGTGAAACAACAACATACGATTTTCGACTGGTTTTCTGTGGAGAGTCACATGTAGTCATTGGGGTCTTTCAGAACTAGTAGGTTGTATGTGTCGCTGTTAGGGTCTATTATCACTGGTGCTCTCAAACGGTTGTTGTGGGTACAGAAAATTGTGAGAGAAAAAAAAGTGAAAAAAAACGGACAAAGCAAAAATGACTGTCAGTCTTTGACTGTGTCAGGGTCTGAGGCCGAATATATAGTTCAGATGCAAAGCCTTCTAAATCCGTCTTCACTCATTTTCTTTTAAATTAGCATTTTTTTTTTATCAGGCTCCTATGGGTTTTGCCTACATAGCGAGATTTTAAGCTAAATCATTTCAATAACGTATACTACGTGTGGAGAGCATTCACTCACCATAGTTATCTTATTTTTGACTGCGGTGGTGTTTAGAGGGTTTTGCATCTGAACCCTTCATTTCATCATCCAGACACTCCACCAGATCAGGATCAGATCCCAGCAGCTGGCTCAGAAAACAAAACAATAAAAAGAAGAAAATGAAAATGCCATCTTCCATGACATCCTCACCAGTCCGACCTGTCTTCGCTCCATCTACTGTATGCTGTGTGTTTGTTTTAACTTAACTAGCTTTGTGTTTTTGTGTAAGGACTGAGGCACATAAAAATCAACGCGCCATTGGCCAATAAGTAAGGTCAACTGTGTAGCAGAAAGGGAGTTATTCCCTTATTGGCGATGTATTGATGCTTTACTCATTGTAAATATTTAAATCAGTATATTAACCAATCTGGTCATGGGAGATTATAAGATTTTAATAGAGGTCTTACAAAGTGATGTTTTCTTTCTTTCTTTTTTTTATTATGTGAGGTGAAGATATATTCTCTTCAAATGAATGAGTTCAAGTGAATGGAATTTTACCAGACCAGATTCTATAAGATGCCTTTGTATTGTATGTACGTTGCAGTAAAATTAATAAAAAAATATTATAATAAAGAAAAAAATATCTCAACCCCTTTGCCTTGTGTGTGCGGTCACATCTGTGTGCTGTTGTTCTGCACTGCTCAGCCTTGTTTGGGAAGTCGTCCAGTAGGACGTGATTTGCCCAGCAGCAAGTCATTGGGTGGCAGATTAGCGGAAGGCTTATTTAAGACTGCTTGGCTTGGCCAATGGCCCTCGCCAGGCTACATGTTAGCGGAGAATTTGTTAGTGGGTGTTTCTGCTACAGTGATCACTGAGTCCGACACAATTATTAAACAAGTCCTGTTTTTTTTTAATCAAGGTATTTCTGAAAGTTCCTGTAGCTTTTTGTACGTATTTAAACGAAGAGATGGGTTCTGGTGTAGCTGCCTGAGGGTATGTGACAGTGTCTCGCTGTATTCTGTTGACGTCAACAGAATCCTATACACTGAGATTGGGTAGTTTATCACTGCTGCCTTGTGAGAGGTAGAAGGTGATGGATATAGATTACCAGTGGCATTTTGGAACGCAGTGTCTCTATGCTTATGTGAGCACGTGTCCAACACAGTCTGATGACACGTACAGCTGTGAGGCTGCTCCTGCTGCTGCTGCTCCTGCTGCTGTGCGAGATGCCAAGATTATGTCAAAGCTGCTATCCAACACACTCATGATAACAGATCATCCATCACAGGTTAGGCTTTCATGAGCTAGTAATGACCAATAGCTTCACATGGTCCCTGGAATGATTAACTGAACACACACACACACGTCTGAAGTGCTATTGTTTTATTAGTGCGCGACCGTTGCAAAGTTACAGGGTAGATCATGTGGTGGTGGAGGCTTGGGCCAGGTGGTGTGGCATAAAGAATCAGCAAGGCGGGGTGTTGGTTGTCTGCAGTCAGGGGTGTCATCAACAAGTATGTCGGTCATCGGTTCCCAGTGTGTGCGTCTACTGGGCTTCTTGTTCTCGGGACATGTGACCCTCCAGAACTTCCTGTTCAGGGATGACCAGTTCCTGGAACTGGTCGGATTCGGGGGCCTGCTCTCCTGATGTCACTTCCTCTTCCGAGCCCTCTCTGTGAAGGCCTCCTTCCTCGATGCTCTCCGCTGTTGCCTCGCCATCTGATTCTGTGAACTGATCCTGGGCCTCCTCCCTGGCCCCTCCCTCTTCTTGCGTGCGTGCGTCTCCGACATCCTCCCTGGCCTGGCGTGTGTCTGAACGACTCGCCTGAGAAGCGAATGGGCCAGAGCTGAAATCAGCTAAGGCATGAGCCGCGTGCCGTCCGTCGCGATAATCCGCCTCCTTGGGCTCCCACGCGGTCCTCGTGGGTGACGTCGGAGAACGCTGCCTGTCGGAGAACCGAGGACCCTGACCCTCCTCCTCCTCCCTCTGCCTCTCACTGTCAATAACCATCTCCGTCCTTGGGTCTTCTTTCCTCTCTACTGCTCCTGGTGAGCGAGGCTCCTTTTCAACCTGTGAGAAAAAGAGATGCCCACACATTTTACTTTGAGCAGAGGGTTTGGTGATATGTGATGAAAGGCAAAACCAGAGCTCTTTAATAGGCAGGCCAGGCCTGTGATCGAAGGTCAAGAAGCTTGAAAGTAATAACTGACTCAGGAGACTTATGTCTAAGTCTTCTTATGTAGAGAGGCAAGGTAGACTACTCTGCTTAATCTTTTGTGAATAATTACATTTTGCCTGAAAAACTAGGCTGGTTCTCAGTGAGGAAAAATAAGACTTTAAACCATACCAGGTGCACACATCAGAAATCCATTTGTACAGACAAAAGTGAACAAATTAAGTTCAACTAATGGGAGGACTGCCACTCAAAACAATCCAAAAATGTTTGCAAGCAATTAAAAGGCAAAATTCTAAAACCTAAAATGCTATAAACATACTGTATGTGATGAAATTGATTTCAGAAACCAACACCTATTCGGAACAAGAGCAGCCAGTATCATAAAGCCAACTGCATATTTCAATTACTGTTAAGCGTTTACGCGGTTACCTGGACAGGGATGAACATCTGTGGCTGGGGTGTTTTAGGCAGTGGAGCCTCCACCATCAGAATCCCATCACCAGACAGAGAAGAGCGAATAGTCTGAGAATCTATTCCAATGGGAAGCCTGACAAGAAGGCCCATACTTGGTTACAGTCGGAGTAGACTTGTATCACTAATGATGAGTAGAACTTTGTTGTTTAGAAAATTGTGCTTTGCTGAATGTTAATACTGTTACAAGGTGATTTTGCAAATGTATTTGGTCAGTGTGATGTAAAATGTTTTTGTTTGCTACAGTAAGAAACACTTACTTGTATTTCCTGGTAAAGCTTCTAGAGATGAGGCCATGTTCATCCTGTCTCTCCTCATGTTTACCTTTCCATGAAATTAATTCCCCACATCAATACACATAAATATTAAGCAATAATATTTCATAAAACACATCATGATTCACAAATATAGGTAAACTATGGATGCATTGCTCTGCCTTATATATTAAATACATAAAGACATTATTCAATGACGAAATAAATAAATAAATAAATATACTCTATACGTTAGAAACTCTGATGTATGATGCACATGTTGATGTACAAAGCCTCACCACTGATCTCCAGAAATCCATCTTCTGTAATTCTGACTGAGAGTTCCGTGGGGCAGAAATGGTTGACGTCCAGGCTGATTCTCCACCTGTATGGTTCTCCCCTCACCTCCGCTGCCCTGCCCCAGAGATCCCGCTGAAGCTTGGGATGCGTCGGGGTACAGGGCTGAGCGCACCACGTGTACACGGGCCAGGAGGGCGCGGCCAGCTTGCGGAAGACGCTCTCCATCCAGCTCAGGTCAAAGGGTGTCAGGAGAGGCGGCAGAGCAAAGTTCTGATTGGACATGTAGCTCGGCTGCCACCCTGTACGCAGAGGGTACCACGTCGAATCGCGGCAATACTGTGGACGGTCTGATGACTTTGTGCTACTGTCGGCCATGACGTGCGTAAAATATCTGTGAAGAAAAAAAGAGGGGAGGGGGGTTGATCAGAGAAACAGAAAAAAGGAGGAGGGAATGGATCAACGCAGCGCGGGGAATCACCTGAGGATCAATAAAGCCAGCGGGTTTGCTGGAGCTTAGCGCAGCTGGGAAAGATCCCTCTGTCTTTTTATACAGCTCTCCCGTCTGTTCGGCTGCTTATTAAGAGCTAATGGTTATCCTATGCGATGGGAATGTAGGACCGAGGTGACGGCTCATGAGGCCGAGCTGCTACCGCTCTACTTTTTGGACGGCAGGCAAAGGGACGCTAATTGGCTGTATTTATAGCTCTGAAGAGGGAGCGGCAAATAGCTGTTGGCTGAGTCGTGGTCATTGCGGCTGGGCCGCATTTCACTGGCAGGCGGCCTCTTGAGTTCCATCACCGTTATTATTCTCAGAGATGGTCCGAGCTGGGGTTTTATTTAGGGAAGAAGTGAGAATAAGAAAACCTTTATTGTGTCATCCATTTGCCCAACTGCCATATGCAAAATAGCACAATTGTTTGGAAAGTGAAAAAAGATTGTGTGGAATGCACTTTTCAGCGGTTAATTGGGAGAGATGCTATGCACTCGACGTGGAGTGTCTAGTTGTAGTAAACAACACAGTAATTTTCAAACAAACAACACAGGGCTATTAATTGGCGATGGGTTGTCATAACAGGCCATTAACAGAGAAAAGTGTGTCTCGATATTAATCACTTTCAAATGTCTTATAGGCCTACTCGTCATTGAAAAAAAAAATACATATATTTACAATTAGGACTACGTGAGAGTCAAGCCCTTATTCATCCTATATATCCAATTACTTTCATCTTTCCTTACACAAATATGCAGTTGAAAGTCAGTCGACTGTAGACAACAATGCAATAAGTCCTGGGGGGCAGCTGCACTGTTCAACATGTAGAGAGCATATTTTTTTCTGTGATAAGTGGCTGAAGTAGCCACAATGTATTACAGTTATTGTGAACAAGACTATTGTAAACAAAAGCCATTATGGCGTGTGGCATATTGCGTGGGCTATTTAATGTGTGGGGGAATTTGCAAAGGATCAACGTCAACGACAATGGTCTACATCAAACAGGAGAGCCATTCTTTAAATGTCAAGGACACCGAAACATGCGGGACGCTCAGACTTTTGTGAAAATGGGACGTCCAACTTGCAAGACTGGAGGCAAGCCGCTGAGACGCACACTGCATGTTATTCGTAACCAAGGGAAACGGAGAGCGCCGACACGTAATCCAACATGGATGAACTACTGCATGTGAGAGATTGACTGCAGTCCTGTTTTCAATTTTCAGCTATTTCTTTAAAGCTCTGAGTTTGATAAGTTGCCGAATTTGCTTGTACTGGTGCGTCAGAATGGATGATGGCGGTTTCTCGCGACATAGACTTTGATCCGCGTGAGTTTGTAACAATAAAGCCACTTCCAAGTACCAGGCCGTCGGGAGAAAAGTTACAAGCGCGGAGTACGACCGTGTATGTCACCTGCCATGACAAACAGGTGTTTTGGGAGAACTATCGCCGTAGACAGCGACAGCTTAACTACCAGGGCTACCGGGCAGCGACCTGGAGATCCTACGAGGAGGTTGGAAAACCCTTGTATTTGGAACCCAAAAAGCTGATCCTCTCCTCGCTGGGACAGCTTGACGAGGTAAGCCATCCCACGTTGTTTCCTTTCAATAGATTTCTCATGCTGATTTTATATTTGTTTTATGTGTAGCTTTGTGGGATAATAACACCTCAAGCTGGAGAAAAATGGCAAACACCTTAGTGAGGAATGGGAAATAGGCCTTTCATTGATACAGGTCATACATATTCTAACTGAAACATTAAGTCGACCTGCTGGATAAAGGAAAGAAAAATGTTTTGAGTCTGCTTGAGATGGTCAGTGGTAGTATAATGTTTTGCACTTGCAGCCGGTTGATGTATTCACATTTGACATGATGAAACGACCAGGGGTGATGTATTTTTTTTTCTCTCATTTTCTCCCTTTCTTTCTTTGAACTCTTGTGGCCTTTCTGGGTCACTCCTTGGCTGCGTGTGATGTGTTGGCGAAGTCTCATTTTATGGCAGCTTGTCTCGCTTTCATCCATCACTGGAGCAGCTACTGCTGCACAGAGATCAGTCTCACTCTGCCCCCAACGCTCCTTTCACTTTTATTCCACATAAGCGTTGGACACAGAACAGATTAATGATGCATGGGGTGTCAGAAAACAATGCACACACACACACACACACACACACACACACACGCACACACACACACGCACACACATACGCGCACACATACGCGCACACATACACACACACACGCGCACACACACACACACACACACACACACACACACACACACAGACACACACAGACACACACACACACACACACACACACAGAGAGAGAGAGAGAGAGAGAGAGAGAGAGATGTGTGTGACAGAGAGTGTGTGTGTGTGTGTGTGAGAGAGAGAGAGAGAAGTTGTCAAACATGGAAGGTGTCCAGAACCTGTCTGACTATATTGTTGAGGCAACAATGTTCTGTTGTAACTTTACAACAAAAGTATTGGAATTTGATTTGATGCCATCACAAGCTTTTAATCTGCATGATTTGATCAAGAACCATAGACATGAAAAGAAACTACAGCTTTGCAGTGAAATGGGCAAAGGACAGTGGGGGTTTAGAGTGATCCTAGAATGATGGCAAAAGCATTGATTGACAGGTTTGAGGGTGTCAACCACAGTGGTGCTGGAGTCCAAAAAAACGTCAATGTGAAAAGAAAAATATGCAGCCTTGAAGGGGAGATACAGTACCATGCCTTCAGTGTCCAGAAGTGCCCTTGAGCAAGGCACCTAACCTCTCACTGCTCCCCGAGCGCTGCTGGTTGGGCAGGCTACTCACTGCTCTGGGTTAGTATGTGATTCACCTCACTGTGTGTGTGTGCTGTGTGTGTTCACTAATTCGGTTAAAATTGGGTTAAATGCAGAGAAACGAATTTCCCTCACGGGATCAAAAAAGTATATATTCTATTCTATTCTATTATACACAGCACCCTTGGAAGACCTCAAATCAGCATCTTCTGCGATCTTCTGTTTTTAAATCATTGCTAAAATCTTGTCTCTTATGACTTGAGCTCAACAGCCATTGAGCCTGTGGGAACAGTGCATGGAGATCCTGTTTGTATTATGTCTGTATGTCTGTCTCTGTCTGGAGATGCGTTTTGATGCAGCTGTACAGTTGGTGTTGGAACCACCTTTTAAAGGCTGTCTGTCTTTTATTATTAAGCACTTTGGATGTAAATGTGCTATATGAATTAAATGTACTTACTTACTTATTTACTTACTTTCTATACAAGAGCAAAAACCTGTGGTCCTGAGATGCAGCTGCCACTAAAACTGCCCATTGATGTAGCTGATATGCGGCCCACATCGTAGACGTAGACAAATTTGATTTGGCTTATCGCCACAATTTGACTGTTCAATCAATACAACAATTTTCCATGACATTACTGAGACCTCAGTGAAGGCACTGGAGGGAAAGGCTTGGAATGAAGCTTCACATAAAAGAAAATGTGATTGAAAATCACTTCATCTGTTGTCTCCCCTTGCCGTCCTTTCACTCTGTTGAAAATCATTGCTGTTTCCACTGTTTTGCTGGTAAAAAAAGGAACTTGCACTTATTTAAAAGATATGCAATAAAATTGACTTCATGCATTATGGATTTATTTGTTATGAAAGTGGGTTGGGTGGGTGAGTGGTTATGCCAATATTGTGAGGGAAATGTTCCCCTGTTCCCCATTCTCTATGCCCCTGTACACACACACACACACACACACACACACACACACACACACACACACACACACACACACACACACACACACACACACCATATCGCATATATATTTTACCATCTGGTAAAGCACAGAACCCTTGTGTGTGTGGATCAGTGCTTGGCAGCCTCCTCCCGCAGATAGCTTTAAAAGCAGGTCGGAATTGAAGCCCCACCAGCGACACGATGTGTCAGGCCTCATAAAGGTGAAGCGTGCCCCCAGATTCAGCCAATTAACGGAGACAGAGACGGAGGAGAGGCCGGGGCTCTGCGGTTTTGTCTCCTCTCAGGCAAATTCAGCCGGAGGAAGACGATGGGAGCTTTATAAAGCAATTATGCCCGTACTGCCGGCTCCAGGAGGCCCACAGACGGGCCCTAAAAAAGCAATAACACACACGTGGGATATTGGCACCCAATACATTAAGGGATAGGCGCTGTCAAAGTGGAATATTAATGCTGCTGGATGTAGAATTCATCAGAGTCGCTGGGTTCTCTGTCTGCTGAGGTAGACAGTTTTTGCTCAGCGGGTGCCAACATGGAGCAGATTGGATCTGACACTTTCGGATGAAAAGTCTTGTATTCTGTAAGTGCCTGCGTGTGTTGCCTTGGCTTGTACAACTCACTTCTCTGACCTGTCTTTCTAGGTGTTCTTCCGCATACAAGGCAGAGTGAATGTTTAACACATGAGTTGTGTTGCTGTGTTTTTATGCTGTTTGAACCTTTGGAAGTTATTGGAGTAACTGTCACCTAGGCTGCTCCCTTTGGCCTGTTCAAGGGGGCATTGGAGACCCACATAAATCACAGATAGTCGACTTAGCAGGTGCCCTTATACAGTTAGCTCCTTTGTTTTTGTAAAGGTTTCATAAGATCAAGAACTCGTTCAAGCAAATGTCACTGCCCGCGGCCCGCATAGTGTTAATATTTGCATTCATGAATTTGTATGGGGACGGCAGCCCTGTGGGATATAGGGAGGTAAACAAATGGGCTTGTGGTACGTGGCTGTTTGGAAGCAGAACGATAGGAAAAAGGCTTTCGGAGCAAGTGAAGTGAAAAACTCTGTGGTGTCTGGGCCTAACGCGAGCAGATTTACTGCAAATGAGATCATCCATCAACGAGGGGGGGTGGGGGGGGGTGTGCAGAGGCTGGAGCACAAGGGCAAGAGCTAGGCGATTCTGGGATGGGGGTGGGAGGGGTGGCGTATCGGGCGTCTTGCTGCCAAAAACATCCGGCGTGAAAAATGAGAGGTTTGTCTGCTTAAGGCTCTCACTCTCCTGCGGCATTCTGTGATGAAACTCATTTCAGGTCCCCTATGAGAGACTGTGTGTGTGTGGAAACACAAAGATCTCTCTGGCCTCCTTCATGTTCCCCAGACTATACAGAACAGATCCAACCTCTCTATGGACTATGAAGTGTAAATAAACTCTCTAAATGACATACTAACACAGTTTTCACAGTATTGAATGCTACGTTCTGCTTTACAGTGTTTAGTTATTTCAAATCAGTTGATAGGATTTGTATGATTTCCATAACCTTTTATGTGCTTTTCCGTTTTGTCCACAACATTTATTTGATATTTTAGATTTTTTGTTTTTATTGAACTTTTTGTTGTTTGATTATTTTCATCTCATTTGTGTCTCTTCCCCTTGTGTCCACAGGCATTCCAAGAGACGCCAGTGTCATGTAAGACGGTACCTGTGAGCTCCTCCGCTGCCCTCGACTCCACAAATGCATTGACGGTGTGGTCCTCAGTGGCTTGGGAATGCTTTAAACTGTTTTTTTATGTCATTATTTGTATAGTTTGAGCTTTTATCAAGAATTGCCTGTGTTAGTCTGGACATACATTTTATCCATGTCTGTTCACTGATGATCCTTCACAAACCAACCCCAAACTCAGGATAAAAGTGAGGCTGGATGAATGTGATCAGGACTCAGTATAGGAGGAAGGGTCATTGTGTCAGAGATGATCTAGAAGGCCCATGGTCTTGCTCGGTGACCCCCAGACAACACTCTTCTTGTGTGGTCATTTCCTGTGGGTTAGCTCAGCCTTCACTCGACTCCTTCGAGTCCCCTGGCCTCGCTGGGCGGCATCTTGCACATGATCTGACCACTGTGGAATCGGAATGTGCCGGAACTCCGTAATTAAATGCTGTCGATTGATTTCCTCATGAGGTGCAATTTCCTCAGGCCCTGTCAAATTCTAAAGGAGATGTTTAAGACTGGCTCGGAGCCAGTGAGGTCACCTCGTGGGCCTGGCAAGCACTCTAGCCTCCTCTGGAGAGAGTTTTTTAAAACTCTGTGTTTATTTTTCAAAACTCTACACAAAAAAATCCACAATTGCTCGCAAAATGCCTAAAATCTGCATCAAATGATACACAACATTCAAAATGACACATCTCTAAAGGAAAAACTTGCCTCACATTGTAAACACTTTTGTCACATAATATGACATTTTGGATACATCATGTGCGTACTGTTGCTCAAAACCTAAAGCTCTTCTGTCTTCCATGGGCTTCTATATCCACACGAGTGAAAGTCATCTACAGAGAGAAGTTGAAATACACAGTAATCATGGTACAAGCACAGGTGAGACCACCTGCAGGGCATCCCTGCTTGACATATCTGGGATATCAGCCTGGAGTCACCCTTCCCTGATGTTTTGCTCCTGCTACCGTTTTTTTTTCCCCCAATAGCTTACAGTAAGCACAGTTTTGTAAACTAGGCTGGTTTTATCAAAAATATTTACCACAATTCGCAAAACCACTCACCCAAACTGCAAAATTCCTCATACTGTATATCCTGCAAAATATAGGAGTGTAGTGTCATTTTGAATGGCAGTACTTTGAAATGGCAAACATGTGACTTAGCAAACTACTGTACAGTATGTCAGTTTGTTGTGTCTAATGCAGAGAACCGTGTTGTTCAATGCATTTAGAATTGCCAAATATGTTTAGGCTTTTGGAGACTTGAGAAGAGGTTTTGCTCTCTGTTAGCGTTTTTTCACCGAGAACGAACCTGGTGTTGAACTGGTGCCGTTCAGAATTCTTTGAACCGTGGTGCTATCTAGTGAACCAGCCCGCATTTACACCAGTTCTGAACAGAACCAAGGATGTGTCATTAACATGGGTGGTGCATGCAAAATCAAAAGTTAATGAGATGCATAAACGGGAGAATGATATGACCAGTTGTCCCATAAAAACGGCAGAAACTAGCTGTTTAAAATGCTAGTCAACGTCTGCAGTGTAATGCTAGTTGAATCGTTTTGTTTACTCATGGCAACAGTTGATAAGGAAGGGAAACTCATGCTTTTAGCCTTCTTCCCTCTGAAAGACGCAATGACACGCCCACTCCGGTTCGCAGGAAAAACCAACTATTTTTTGGTTCAACTTCCGAACCAAGGTGCCACGTTCCGAACTGGCTTTTGTTTGGTGAAAACGCGACGAACGGTTCAAATGTTGGTTCGCGAACGGGAACGGAGCCGGTTCTCTGTCGGTGAAAAAAGGCTATATGTGTCAGTTTAAATAAATGTAATCCTGGAACATCTGGTGGTGGAGCAGGACATCTCCCTACCGCCCCCTGCAGTTGGCCCTAGAATCCATCTCTCCACCAAGCCTTGTCTTTTCTACGTGGCCAGAGCCAAAAGCTCCGCGAGTTTTGAGGAACCTCTGGGTGGAGGTTCCAGTGAAGCCTCTTCCGCCAACCTCCACCGAATAGGTGTAGACTCTCCAACCAGCTTGTGTGCAGCACACAGTTGCAAGCTCTACTTATTCTTCTTCGAATGCAGCCTCCATCCCATCTTCCAATGGCCTAGTCAGTTCGGCCATGATGACTGTCCTTGTGGTGTTTGACCAGAGTACGATGTCTTGCCGAAGAGAAGTTGTGATCTGCTGTGTCGACCTGCGTCAACTCTCAGAGCCCACAGAGCCCCTTGCCTGACAAAAATTGGATAGGCTGGGGTGATGGCATGGCACCACCTGTAACGGCCCTGGGTCAGTGCAGTCTCACAGCCGGAGAGGATGTGTTGTAGGCTGGGGCTCTGGTGACCACACAGTTGGCTAGGCTCTTCTGGGCCGTACCAGCGTGTAAGCAATATTAAAACCACAAATAGAGATTTTCCCCAAATAATTAGCTGTTGTGTCAATGCAGTATTTTACAGCCAACAAGAAAAAGGAAAGCAAAATACTATAACCAGCAGATGTACATGGATTTTTGAGAAAGCTAATTTTGCCAAAGACAGAAATTACCATATTTTCAAAGAGAGAAACTACTGATTACTATCAAATTGCGGTTATTTTTCCAAAGAAAACATATTACTGTGTGTGTGTGTGTGTGTGTGTGTGTGTGTGTGTGTGTGTGTGTGTGTGTGTGTGTGTGTGTTTATGTGTGTGTATTTGTGTGTGTGTGTGTGTGTGTGCGTGTGTGTGTTTGGGGTGGGGAACAGTTGGGCATGTATATTCATAGGCCTATGGACCCTCTCTTCTGCAGAAATAAACATGCAAACATGTGCGTTCCTAAGGCACAGAAAACCACATTGAGCTAATGGTAACTTGAGGAGTTTTACATCGACTTTTGTAAATCCTCCAGGAGCAGATTGAAAGGGTCTATACCCATATATAAAGTAGATCTATTCATAGGCCTATACTAAGGTATTGATCGGATGGTGTTCAGTAAAGTAATGAGTGTGTACATTAAGGACTGAGCGTGAATAAGTGATGAATATGTGTGGCATTTTGATAGCTTATGTTCGAAAAACGAAATCAAGTTACTCCCTGTTATATTTGTGTGTGTAATGTAGAACATTGTGTGTGGTGTTTCGCAAAATGTGTTTTAGGAAATTGAAAACTGAGTCAAACACTGAGAATTAATGTCTGGTTTTGCAGATTTGGTGAGGGATTATGGGGTTGGAAATGTGTGTCTCAAGAAAAAAGTTAGTGTAAGCAGTTGATAAAAACTGTATTAGTGCTACTGTAAAGAGAGGAAAAGTGAAGAAAATTGATTCATGCCTTTAAGGAAATCCAATATTCCGATTTTTCCCCCCAGAGCTCGTCATTTCGTGTCCCACAGAGCCGAGGTAGAGAGGATATTGTCAACCTTAAGCAACACTTGGCACAAACAAGGTGAGCCCGGCATTCTGCTGCATTCTGATTTTAGCCACATAAATGTTTACATATGCATCAACACGCTCAATCTAGAGAGGTACAAATTGAGTTAATTAGCAGGATTATAAGTCTTAGCTGTAAGCATCTGGAGGGAAATAATGTCTCGCTCATTGACTGTGTGATTGCACATGGGGGATTTCGTGCTGAAGCTGCAAATGGCAACAGAGTAGAAGTAGGGTTGTAAGAGTGGCATTGCACTAGAGACATACAGTACAGAACCAACATATAGAACACAATGTTGGCTCTCTATGTCTCTGGTGCAATCCCAGTTTAAGCCACGCAATCCCAGTTTAAGCTATCTCGAACACCATAGAAATCACCTTACTATCCTCCATAGTCAAGGATAGTAATCCTTCTGCAAGTTGGTAGTTAATAAAATCATGGCATTGAGGTAGTTGTTTCCTGTGAACACATTATATGGTGGTTTTTCATGTGTTTTTGTTCCCTAAAAGTAATACTGCCAGTTTCGCCTTTCAAAATCAACTTACTGTGCTCACTATAGGTTATCAGTAACTCCTGCAGTCAAGAGGAGCAGAAAACAGGATGGAGAGCTGTTGTTGTTGGACAGTAATAATGGCTATCTGTTCCAATTTGGTGTCTTCTTTCTGAGGAGTAGACGAGCTGGGGAGGAACTGGAACACCAAATAGATTGCGTTATCATTGCAATTTTGCAACACCACAAGAATGTTTGTCCGTGTACACCCAGTACACAGTGCCTCATATATCACTTGAACTGAGCGCTCTTTCTAATCTGACCAGATCCTGCAGCGACTAGCTCAAGATATAACAGCACATTATTTCTGGATCTTTGCTGGTCTTTCCATTGAGTATTGATATACCCCTAAAGTCAGTCGAGTATTCATCCTGCAAATGTTCTTCTTGTCTCAGGCCTCACACTTCACACCCTCTCTTGTCTGTGTGCTAACGGTCCCAAGGCTGAGAGAAATGCATTACATTACATTTAACAGCCCCTTTTTTCATCCAAAGTGACTGGCATATGTCAACTATATTACAAGGGGATCACATTGTCATTACATTGTCCCCGGAGCAACTTGGGGTGAAGTGCCTTGCTCAAGGGCACAGCGGTGGAAGCCGGGAATTGAACCGGCGACTTTCAGGCTACTGCACGCTAGCCCAGCTCCTCAACCACTACACTACTACCGCCGCATTAGCGTGCTGCTAGCGCACAAGCACCAGATGAGCTGAGGGTCACCCTGTCTGGCGCTGGTGCAGCCAGTTTGTTCATCAGGAGTTGGCTGCTCTTGTAAAAGCATTCGTCTCAGCGACCTACCACAGCTCTCGTCCGTTCTGTTTGAGTTAATGGCCGTTCGGCTAAGTGAAACGTATTAACGTGCCAAAGGCATGATTTTCAGATGAGATGAGAAGCTTGACCGTGTGTGTGTGTGTGTGTGTGTGTGTGTGTGTCTGTGTGTGTGTCTGTGTCTGTGTCTGTCTGTGTGTGTGTGTGTGTGTGTGTGTGGATGTGTGTGTATGTGTGTGTGTGTGTCTGTGTGTGTGTGTGCATGTGTGTGTGTGTTTGTATGCATGTGTGTCTAGTTCCCCCACTGCCTGTATGGAGCCTTAGCTGCGGGTGATATTTGACATCAGTCTGGCCTGTTGCTCGGTCACAGTCTACCAGATGAGCATCATTTCCTTTTTGTTTTTTTCTCCCCACTCGCAGCGGGGTGTCTTTAGCCACCTCCAGCCTGCAGAAAAACACGGAGCATGGCCAAAAATCAGCTGTGGCATTTAGTGTGACAGGCTGGAGCCCCAAGGCCCTCTCCAGGGGTGTCTTGTCAAATAGCAGCGTGGCTCCTCTCAGAAGGCTGACATTTCCAACAGACTCCTCTCAGGCCCCTCTGATGGATGTCTGATTTGAATGATTAATTATTTATCTATCAGGGGGGGGGGAGGGACGGGGGGGGACGACGACGACTACAGAGAAGGAGGAGGAGGAAGCGTGGCATTTTCTAGAAGCCAATCGAGAAGCTCTCGCCCCTCTCTCTGAACGTGAAGTAGTGTTGGGACCGCCGGCTCTTTCGCTGCATGGGTAAACACGCCGAGACGCGAGCCCTTGCCGTTTGCCACTCAGGACCGTCTCTTTCGCTGGGTAAACGCGCCGAGACGCAAGCCCTTGCTGTTGGCCACTCAGGACCACTCAGGGCTCAGACCAGCTGTCACGTCTCTTGTTGTCCTCCACCTGCACTGGCGGCGGCTGTAAGTTCTCTGTCACGGTTATGGAAGTGCTTTGCCGGTGAACTTACTGTAGGTCACTCAAGTAATTTCACTTCAGTGTAATCCTGGGTGATTTGTTGTCTTTGACCATATATATAATAAAGGTGTCGTCCATGATGTGGGTTAGCATAGTACTGCACCAGTACATGCACAGGAGGGCAATACTGTATGGTTTTCAGGGGCTACATCAAATGCGTGATGCAAGCAGTGCCTGAATTGTTTGCTGAAGCCGATGGATGTGATGTGATGTAGTCACAGAGTGGTTGTGATTACAGGCTGACCGATTTGGGCTCTCTGTCTCTGAGTGCCACACAGCCGCAATTTCGTACATCTTCAATAATACATTTGAAATCACCTCACATGTTTTCAGGCCACTTGGCCAGCATGTAAGCTTTGTGAGTAAGTAGATGCTATAGGCCTAGAGTAAATGGAAACGTGATCTCTTGTATAGATATACTGAAACATACTGTAATTACATCAGCACGTGCAGTATACAGATGTATGTGAGAAAAAAATATTGGTTCTTCTCACAGGTCCCCTCCTTTAAAATGTTTCTTTCCATTCTTTTCATATACATATGTTTCTCCCAATATGCCTGAAGTGCTCGGTCTGCCAATATATTTACATTTAGCCCTACATTAGCATAGTGGTTAGCAATAGCATTTAGCATCTACTGCTCTCATCAAAATTGAACTGAATCTCTGTTCTGCTCTGTACTGATCAGGCTTGTGCAAAATTCAGAATTGAATTGAGAATGACTCCTAAACTGAAATTCAATTCTTGAATTTGAATTGAGTTTGAATTGCCACCTCCTGTCATTCCAATTCAAAATAAAATTCAACTTCCGGTGGGGTGGGGCCAACTCAATTCAAATTCCAATTCATGAATTGAATGAAGGCCAATTCTAAAATTCGGAATTGTGCACAAGGCTGATATTTAAATGTGGAACAGCTTTGACTTTGATAATAATTTTGAATGGCGATGAATAAAGACCCAGTCAGGAAAAGATCAGGAACAGAGTTTCAATTCCACAGTCACATAACAGGAAGAATGTGTTGAATCTCACATACAGTACATTCAGTTTTGGGAAGGTTACTTTGGAAATGTAATTGATCACTGTTTTCAGTTATAAGTTATGTTTTGTGAAACTTCATTGTTATACACTACCCTTAAATTATGTATATGAATTTCTTTGGATTTCATTGAATTCTACTTCCTTTAATTCAAATTCTAATTGTAATTCTTCATCCTGTTTTTGACTTCAATTCAAATTCAATTCAAACTCAAGAAGTCATTCTCAATTCAATTCTGAATTTTGCACAAGCCTGGAGATGACATTGGTCATCTTATCTTACATGGAGCACGTTGACTCAGACCATGAGTAGTGGCAGCCTGGCAACCAAGAGCAGATCGCTACTGACGCAGGGGAAGCACCCATGCAGAACAGTGATACTCTGCAAGACCATAATATTCCCTCTTATCTCTAAACACGTAGTCACACATATACTACACAGGCACAGAACAGGAACAGAAGAACACATAACAGAAACATCAGGACATAAATGACTTTAACATAAAAAGCATAAGTACTTATTCCAACACTCTCAGCTAATGTTTCACTACGAATGCAAAGGTGTTGTTAAGAGGGGATAATTTCACTGTTGACTGTACAAGAAATCAGCTGCATTATCAGAGTTGCCTGGCGACCAGTAACAAGATCAACTGGAGGCTGCTGAAAATATTTTACAGCCATGAAGGGCATATTTCAAGCATGTGTGTGTGTGTGTGTGTGTGAGAGAGAGAGAGAGAGAGAGAGAGAGAGAGAGAGTCTTTTGATATTTGATTGTATAGTACTGTTCTCACTGGTTATACATTTTTGCTACAGGATGTTGGAAAGAGTTCACTTAAAAAAAGCAAATCAGAGAAATGCAGAGACTGTATCAATACAGATACTGTTGGCCTTGGAGACTAGATCAGTCAAACTCTAGAACAATGAGCTGTTTACAAGTCAACACACACACACACACACACACATATTTCAGAGGATCGTATCACCTATAACAACTGGTTGGAGATGAAAGTCTCGAGTAGCTTATTGCGTCTCCGTAGTGTTGAGATGTAAATGAAGCATGGAGTGAAGTGACACCAGGGGGGCCATACTTCACGTGCACTCCCCTGCCGTGACCCGTTCACTCTCCAACGCCGAGAAGTACTTGACGTGATTAAGGAACACAGTGATGAATTGCCTTCTTAATGCTGCAGCATAGTCAAATGATCTCTCTGACACACGCGAGGGTGGCATTTTTTTTCTCTCTCTCTCTCTCTCTCTCTCTCTCTCTCTCTATCTGTTTCCACTTGTGCAGTAATGTAAGGTAATTATGCATGCAATCTGCGAAAGCATGCAACCACATTCTGAGAAAGGTTGCGGAGTGGAGCTAAATTGCTGTAATGAAGTAATTAATCTGTTGTTGTCAGGCTTTGCACTGCACAATTCTTAGTCCGGGATAATTTTTAAAGCACTTTGCCGTGTGTGTGTGTGCATGTGTGTGTCTGTGTGTGTTTTAAGACCTCATTTGATGTCTGTATATGTGTGGCTTCACATTTGTATGTGACTCAGGATGTGGGTCCAGACGTTTCACTTGCAAAGGTTCTGCTCTTTTAAAGATGTGACTGGGTAATTTATGATGCGTACATAATGTGTACACGTAAATACACAGGTGTGTGTGTGTGTGTGTGTGTGTGTGTGTGAGTGCGAAAAAGACCATCTGGTCTTTCTTTCCTATTAAAACTTTCATAGCACAAATGTGGCTGGAGAGAACCTTTAAAGCTAGCAAGCTAAGAGTGAAGCAGGTGTGTTAGTGAGAAGTATGCTAATGTGTTCCATAAATTCTTTCAAGTAAGCATTGGTTCAGCATTTATTTGCATTAATATTCATGCATTTACCCAACACGCCATGACCTACTGCATAAGAGTGTGTTTGAAATAGTCTCTTGCTGTGGAGGTCCATCATTATGTGGCCTACCTTTATGCTACACTGTTTGTTTATTAACCTCTTGAGGGTATAGGTTACAATTTGGACTATTGGGTCAAAAAAACATGCTCACATTTATTTTTTTGACTGTTTAATAATGTGTTTTCTTCACTGTTGTGGCTTGGGAGCATGTTCAGTCAGGTGTTTAAGCATTTTAGAGCCATTGATTGACCCTATTCCTTGCCAATTAAATAAAGCAGGAGAAGGGTATTCCACGATCATAATTTAGGAACAAGCCTGGGTAAGTTAACTCAAAACAAGTGGTAAAAAGTGTTACAGACGGAGACAGTATCATCGCTGCGGATCAGTGGTTGAGCTGGCATTTTCCTGCTGGGAAGATCAGCCAATCCGTGCGGATGGCATAATTTGTGGCCATCGGAAATGCGGCACCTAATTGGTTTGTTTGGGAAAATGATGCCAAAAGTGAGCACGTCAGACGCCATTTTTAAAAATGGGGACGACCAGCTGGAATGCTGGCTGAAGATACCCCTCCAAATCCTGTCCCCCTGATTTGGACGTGTACCACAGACTCTTGAGTTATCTTTACCAGGATGCCATGGTACTTGGAAAATCCCCCAGACTTGACGTGTCCAAAACAGTGGAGTTCATTCAAAATGTCGCCTTGCTCTTGGTGTTACTGGAATGTTCTAAAATGAGAGCATCTCTAAAGAACATCTCTGTGTATCGACTCAACATTGTTATGGAATGCATTCTTTTAAGGATGTACCAAACTCCTATAAACGTATTATATCTGAAACTGCCTTTTCACTCTACTCACTATAATGCAAACCCAGAGTTTTCAAATATATGCTCTCCAGAAAGCGTTGTCAAATTGTATCATTTTTGGAGTACCGGTGTCGTAATGTGCCGTTTTTATGTGGGGCAGAAGGGCTAAACTGAGAAATAATATATTTGTATTTACCCAGCTTAGTGTGGACACGACAGGGCCCAAAGTCACCTTGCTCCTTTAATTCATGCCCTGCAGGAGACTTCTGCGAGCGGTCAGACAGGGCAGAGGCTACTTTCAGCTCCTGCAGAAGGAGGCGCAGGAGGCCGCGGGGAAGGAGGCGCAGGGAGCCCCAGGGCCTCAACCCCCCCGCCCGTCCTCGGACAGCGACTCCGACTCAGAGAGGTGAGAGGCAGAGGCCAAGCTTTCCTTTAACCTTTGACCTTTCTTTAAGCTGCGCCGCAAAGATCAAACACAGGGATCCACATTGTATTTGCTTCATTATATGCTTATGTGGTTTTAACCTTGGAAAGGTCTCCATCGGAACAGCAATCTTTTTAGAGGTCTTTGCCATGGCAAGCAGCAGTGCATGCCAGTTTCTAGCAGAACGTAATACCTATAGAATAACAATTATTCACATTAAATATTAAATATATGAAAAAACAATTAGGGTTAAAGGGAAAAAAGTAGTGGGACATAAAATCAACTGCTGACCTACACAGAAGGATAACTTTAAGCGTAAAGATGGACCCCCAGTTCATGTGTTACAGAGTCCACAGAGATTTAAATTCCCCTTCTTCACCTTCTTGTTCTTTACACTGTGAGGTTTTTATGTTCTCAAGGGGAGCTATGAACTGCCTAGTGACTGGGGGCACGTGTAATGCTGAAATGTGAAATACGAGCAGTGAAGCCGCGTCCTAAACTGTAAATCAGAACTATTGCTATTGTTTACCAGCAAGCCTGTCACGTAGCAACAGCACCAGGCCAGTGTGTGGAACAGAACTTACTCTCACAGTTGTCTTTGGCATTGCCATGAATACAATAACTTTACATGCTCAGAAATTCAAAATGCTGAAAGCACCGTATATTTATTGAGATATTTATTGATTTTGTGGCTCATTTATTTGTAGAAATATTGTTACAATGTCAGAATTGAACTGTTGCTTAGTTTTACTGTTGCTATGGAGGTTCTTATTTTTATGGAACAGTGGAGAAGGTGATCATCTTTTTCTTCAGGAATGCATGAGCAGTAAGTAATAATGCTGTAAGTGGCAAAATAGCAACTCTACATTTAGCTCCATTTTAGCTCTAAAATAACATTATATTGATTTAGTCCATGTTCATGGACAGGTCTCCGACTGTACAAGGCTCTATAATGTAGTGAGCATGCTCAGTTGATTGTCCAATCAGAGGCGCCTAACATGCTGTTGCCCTTGAGCCACACTGGTTTCCATATGCAACAGGGCTGGTGGTGGAATCACTGGTATCCATCTGTTAACCACACAAAGAATAACTGAAACGGAAAAAATGAAATGTAAATAAAAGTGTGGTGTGTATATCTGTTTTAGAATGTATGGCCTTGCCTTCTTTGTATGCATGAAGGTAATCGTGATGCATAGCCATGAGCCAGTGCATTATACATGGGTCAGTATTAAGCCCCCCCTGCCCTCTGCCACCTCACCTCTCCCAGCACAAGCTGTTGGAGTGGCCTCATTTCCATGGATGGCCTCAGCCCGGGCCAGGCGATGGTGAACCTAATACCCACGGACATAATGAAAGCATGTTGCAGGCCCGCGCGAGGTCTCGCGTCTGCACACATTATAATATTTAAATATCATTTGCACATGTTTACAGCAGGCCACAGTCATTTCGTATGTATATCAAAGGGAGACTAAGTTTAGCCAATGTGGTCACAATTTATACAAGCAAAGGTAATCAGAAGCAGTTTAGTCACAGTGAAACTTGTGTTATGTTATCGAGTAATAGCACGATATCTGCTGAAATAATGGATCGCAGCGTGTTGTGTCGACACTGTGTACTTGCATATAAAACTTGCCCCCTATATGACTCCAATGCATTTTAGATGAGCTTATTTAGCTGTTGTAAATGGTTTCTGGTGAGGACAGTGTTTACATGTGTTGACGGTTGTGGCTAGCATGCCATGCTATATGTGTACATGGCCGCTTGGCCGACTGCCCTTCAGTAGAATGTAGGGCACGCTACCGTGTGCATACCTTCACACCTCACTTCTTATTAGGGTGTTAAATTGCACTTAGTGTAGTGGTACTGTACATATCAACTGGGACAAGTGTGTAGCCTGGTGTGTTATGTTGGTCACCCCAAAATGTTTGAATCGTTGGAGTCAGGTCACCAATGTAGAGTTGTGCCTTTGTTCTTTCTGGCTGTGATTTTTTTTTTTTTTTTTTTTAATTCTGTTTCACTTGTGACATGCTTTTATTTCTTGCTGTGTTGCGTGTAGTAGGCTTTGACCCTGGTAGTTCCCTGAGTATGTCCTGAAATAGATTCCCACTGATGTTAGTTATATCTTAAAATAGGCTGTTTCCTCTCAAGTCTATGAGGAAGATACTTCTCCACACCCTCTCACTTGTATCAAGTGTCTTACTTAGTTCCCTGCTGTCAGGCTTTTATAGATCAGGTGTGAAACTAAGTTAAAGAATACATTTGTAGTTCCCTGCTGTCAGGCTTTTATAGATCAGGTGTGAAACTAAGTTAAAGAATACATTTGTTTCTGTGTGCATGACCCTTGCGTCAATGCATGTTAGGTCTTCTAACGCCTTCAATCTTCTGCCTTGATATAATTTCAGTTTAATCAAATACTGGCATTGCTGGGTTGATGCAGTTGATGCATTGGCTGATGTTGTTGATGCATTTGCTGATGTTGTTTGGACACTTGTTGGCATCCATTTTGATCTGGTAATTGCCTGGCAACACAGCTCAAGAAGGTTGAGCCCATGTGTCCTCATCTTAAGAGTAGTAATGAATCATGATCACAATGTGCTCCTCCTCGTAGCCCCGTGTCGTCTGGACTCAGCTGGCCTTCGTCTCAGACTTCCAGCAGAGGGAGACGCAGGAGCCAGTCAGCGCGACCCTTCACCCCCATACACCGCTCGCTCACCACCCCACAGCTGCACCAGCTCCCACCGTGAGTCCCCAGCCACGTCTGCTCTTGTGTTTTACTCCTAACTTATGTTTTATAGAATATATATATATATATATATACTGTATATATATATATATATATATATAGTATGCACATAGAACTTACTATTCTATTCTTTTCATCCTGTTGTTGTTAAGCTGACGATAACATGGGGCAACATTTTTAGCAATGTTGCTGGGCAACCATGTAACCGGTTCAATTTATTCGGATTGGATTATTATGATAAAATGCCTACAGTTGATTGAAGTTCTCCAGAGAAGGAATGATTGCCAAATATCAATGAGAACATGCCAGAACCACAACAATGATGAATGTTTCCCAGCAACAAATGCTCCAAAAGTTGCCTCGTGTATCATGGGCTTTAGTGTTAGTGTCTCTGTTTTGGTTTTCTGTTTTTTCTTCACCATTTCTCTACCAGCCTTTGATCCCTCAGTTCTGCACAAAGTTCTACTGTTTTCATTCTAAAGTTCTACTGTTTTCATTCTAAAGTTCTACTGTTTTCATTCTTATGTTTCTGTTCTTCTGTCATTATCCAATCTAGTCCCTTCATTGATACCACTGCTCATTACGTTAAGCTTTATATTGCTGATGTGTTGGTTCTGTTTTCATCGTGTTGTATTCTCAAGCTGGGATCTCTGGCTCCTCCCACTAGCCACACCAAGTTAACCGAGTTAACCGAGTTGGTCATTTAGTCGGTGCCGGCCCTTCTTCTCTTTCATCGTGTGTGTTATGGCATCAGACGTCATCGTCGGGAAAGTGGAGACACCACAGACTAAACAACACCTCCTCCCATCCTATCCCATCTCTCTTTCCATCTCTCTCTCTCTCTCTCTCTCTCTCTCTCTCTCTCTCTCTCTCTCTCCCTCTCCCTCTCTCTCTCTCTCTCTCTCTCTCTCTCTCTCTCTCCCTCTCTCTCTCTCTTTGGTACGTCCTCGGCAACACAAACCAACACTCACCCGCCCACCCCCTTCTCAGGTTTTTTAATTAGTTCTCTTCCCCAGAGGGAAAAGCTGTCCTTTAAGGTAGCGCTTTTGGCGTGCTCTTTCTCTGACATAACCTTTATTTAGTAGTGGAGAGTGTGCCGGAGTTCGCTGGTGCGTCTCTCGCCTGCCACTAAGTATGAGGCGCTTGGCTCCGGAGCGAGATCAAGGGCTTTTTCAGCATCCAAGCTTTAATTATATGAGAGAGGTTGTTTATGATTTTTCCTGCATGGTGTCATTAAAATACATTTGATTCTTTTTTTTTTTTTTTTCGTTTTGGATGAAAATCCGTAATCCCCCTTGCACATCTCTCCATGTTATTTACTCTTGAGTCGTGCTCTTGTGTCCTTTGTTGCAGAGCTGCCTGCAAAACATTGTGTGTGTGTGTGTGTGTGTGTGTGTGTGTGTGTGTGTGTGTGTGTGTGTGTGTGCTTTCTCGACCATTCTCATTAGGGCCCGAGCACCGAGGTGCGGCCGCTGTAGCAGCGGCTGCACCGTAGGTGCAAGGCCCTATTGTTTTTGCTCAGATTATTATTATTATAGTTTTTTCCGTCTTACCTAATTCCTTTTTTCACCAACTTGGCATGCTCTAAAACTCTTTTACTCACCTGCCCTTTTAGCAGGCATATGTAGAATTGCATTTGATACTCAGAGACAGAGCTCTGGCCTAGGGTGTGGCTCAGGGACTCTATAGCGCCACCTACCGCGCTGTCTGTTGTGGTTGACACGTGCATGCACGAAAATGAACCAAATTTGGTAGGCCGATGTGTTGTGTGAATCTGAACAACTTTTTTATTTACACTACATAGTGAATCTTAAACAAATTTGAGTTATGATTATGATTTTTGCACATCATGTATTATAACACTTCTCCTAGACGGTTTATCGAAATCATGTCATATAAGCACTAAAATGATCTTGAGGGGTTGCCCGAGAGGAATTGCGACCAGATTTTTGAATTTTTGAAGTATATTGAAATGGCGAAGGTTTGAATTATGGCGTTTTATTAAGAAACAGGAAGTTGGTGTTATAGGCAGAAAAATGGTTATGAATTGGATGTAATTTGGCAGCTACATGTGGAATTGCTTCTGCTAGTCAGAGACAGAGCTCTGGCCTAAGGTGTGGCTTCGGGACTCTATAGCGCCACCTAGCAGCACGTTATCTGTTGTGGTTGACACAAACATTCACGAAAATGAACCAAATTTGTTGGGCTTGTGTGTTATTGCTATGGCTTGTCAGAGGCAGAGCTTTGGCCTAGGGTGTGGCTTAGGGACTCTATAGCGCCACCTAGCGCATTGTCTGTTGTGGTTGACACTAGTGTTGCTTTCGTCAACGAAAATTATGGCTAAATATCGTCGTCGACGAACTTTTTTCACGTGACTATAACGAGACGAGAAGCAATGTAAATGCTGGCCATGTGACGATGACTATAATTAAATTTATAAGGCAATATCGTTGACGAATAAAAACGAGACTAAATGTGGTTTACAAAATAAAAACCATGCTAACATCTCTCTCCATTTTCGAAGACCAGAACGACATGAATGTTATAACATTATTTTGTGTCGTTTAGTCGTGTTATTATTTTTGCAGTATTTCTGTTTCCTGCGTCTCACTTCAGGGGCGCATCAGGTTGCATGGTCTGATTATCATACCAGAGGACCAGCGTTTCTCGCGTGGGCCTGTTGGTCATATCCGGTGCTTCTGTCACTCATCTGATCATATTTGATCATGTAGCAAAGGAGCGGTAGATGTATAGCCTATCGTTATCGCTAATATAAGCTAAGAAATATAGGCTACGTTCAGTCCGTTAGATTGGCAACTCTCTCAGTTCAACTTTGCACTAGGCTACTTATCTCACCTCCGCATGTAGATCTAATTCAGATGAAAATGTTAACAGGCAACTGCAGATTTGATTAGTGTGTAGCCTAAGCTTCTGTCCAGCTGATGCTGGCGCTGTCATATAGCCTTCAATAATAACATTATTCCACCGATCAGCAACGAAGTTCTAATCATAGACACATTTTTAATGGAACCTTGGCTTAGTAGGCTATCTAATGTTGTGTGGGAATTGCAAGAAAACTATTGAAAACAATTCCTTACCAACCACACAAGTGTGCGTGTGTCGTTTATTTAAACGGTAGAAAAACTGAATCAAAGACGGTGCTGTTCATCAACAAAATCAGCATGGAGTTAAAACGTAATTTAAAGTCCCATGCATTTAAAGGGGCAGCGACCACTCAAGGCATAGGCCTGTAGCCTACCAAAACTGATTGATGAACGTGAAATGCGTTTTATAGGCTACAAAACACTGCATTAAGATGACAATTGTGTGTAACCACGCTTAGGCTACCTAGTTAATGGTGAAATAGCATCCACATTTACAGCATTCAATAACCTAAGGACAACTTGATCTTAAGTTAAATTGTTCTCAGAAAAGGAACAGCAGGTCTACAGAATATTCCAAATAGTCCTTTCATGGTGACAGGGGGAGACCAAACTCTGTGTAACATACCTGATTCCACTGTCAATGTTCAGTGCCTATGTAACCTGTAATATTTGTAATTTTTTAATCCATGAAAATTAACCAAAATGTATAACTTCCTATTAAAGGGGTAGTTCAGAATTTTGGACATAAGACCTCATTTCCAGGTTAGCCAGTGTGATATTTATCAGTGGAGACCGTAATCTGCACATTTCATCCAGTCCTATAGTTTCAGAGTTCGCTGGTGCTATAGTGCCTGCCACTAAAAACAGTCTTACCCAGTCTATGGAGGAACAACCCCTTAAAATAGAATTGCATTAATAAAAAGATGCTAAAATCCAATTGTCATTGACTAAAACAAGACTAAAAGTAATTAGTTTTCGTCAACTAAAACTAGACGAAAATAAGACTAAAATGCTCATACTTTTAGTCGACTAAAACTTGACTAGACTAAAAGAGTATGAACGTGACTAAAACTGATAAAAACTAAAATGACAGCTTGACACAAAGACTAGACTAAAACTAAAACCAAAACAGGCCGCCAAAAACAACACTAGTTGACACATACATTCACAAAAAATGAACCAAATTTGGTGGGCTTGTGTGTTATTGCTATCGCAAGTCAGAGACAGAGCTCTGGCCTAGGGTGTGGCTTAAGGACTCTATAGCGCCACCCAGTGTGTTACCTGTTGTGGTTGACATATACATTCACGAAAATGAATCAAATTTGGTGAGCTTGTGTGTTATTACTGCCGCAAGTCAGAAACAGAGCTCTGGCCTAGGGTGTGGCTTAGGGACTCTATAGCGCCACCTAACGCATTGTCTGTTGTGGTTGATACATTCACGAAAATGAACCACATTTTGTGGGCATGTGTGTTATTGCTACTGCTAGTCAGGGATAGAGCTCTGGCCTAGGGTGTGGCTTAGGGACTCTATAGCGCCACCTAGCACATTGTCTATTATGGTTGACACATTCACGAAAATGAACCACATTTGCTGGGCATGTGTGTTATTGCTACAGCTAGTCAGGGATAGAGCTCTGGCCTAGGGTGTGGCTTTGGGACTCTATAGTGTCACCTAGCTTGTTGTCTGTTGTGGTTGACACATATAACATATACCAACAAGTACGTGTTGCTTTGTTAGATTCCGCAAATGTCAGGGGTCCGCACCGCAGGTGCTCGGGCCCGCCATCGCCGCTTGCGGCTATATTTTTTATTTTGATTCTTCCACACGAAAAAAGTGTATACTTTGTTATGAGCATCACAGCTTCAGATGGGTGTTGTGAACCACGATGGAGATGCTGCGTGAGAGACGATCATTCATTTTTACGACAGCTCTGTGAGTGCTACAGGAGTGCTTTGATGCACTGAGACTGATTAAGGCATTCTCATCAAAGTTGGGTTTTTTTTATTATTATTAAAGGCTAATGGTAGATGCTTTCGTCTAAGGTTTTCCGAAATGCAGAAATTATAATTCATATTTATGCTTTGTGTCAGTCTTTCTTTAGTTTCGACTCCATGGCCCAGCCTACCCAGTGGCAGATTGTAATTCACTCGGAATGATTTCCCCTCGTGGGTGAACTGCTCACACGGCTGTTGAGTGACACTTTAAAAGAACAAAGTAGGCATTTAGGGTTAAAATAATATGGCAGTAAGTTTGAGTTTGAGTTTGAGATTGGTGCATTTGGCATGGGTCAATGTCTGATCCTTCAAAAGACTGGTGGATATCCAGGCATGCCCAGTAGAAAAGAGTATCTTTGTCCTTTTCCCTCCTCAGTTCTAACACTGTATCATTGCTTGGAACACTCCATCACATGTGTGGCTGTCGTCCTAATTTTTAGTCGACTTCCCTTTTTAAGAATCAGTCACGTAGCAGATGGTGCTTTATTTGGCTGGTTTGTCAGCCAGGTTACTGCCTAGTGAGTGAGTGTCTTGCTGTTCTCCTGTGCCCCGAGAAGGAGAGAGAATCAGACAGACAGACAGAGGGAAAGAAGGAGGGGGGAGAGAGAGAGAAACAGACAGGCAGACAGAGGGAAAGAAGGAGAGAGAGAGAGAGAGAAACAGACAGACAGACAGAGGGAAAGAAAGAGGGAGGGAGGGAGAGAGAGAGAGAGAGAAAGACGAGGGTTTTTTTTTTCGCATCTTAACAGCCCAGACTCTACTGAGCACCTGCACTTGATTACCCTGGAGGCGCTGCCACCGGCCTGATGACACTTAAATGATCTGAGGGCCCTGCCTCCAAGGTGCACTGTGCCATTCTGATCCACTGCACTTCTTGTCAAATTCAGAAAATTGCTGCTCGCTGTCCTCAAGCCGTCTGTTCTGTGTGTGCGCTCCAAAAAGCTCTTGTGTTCGCTGTATGTGAAAATGGGAAACAAATTGCTCAAACCGAGCACTATGTAGGCTCAGACCAGCCAATCAGCACGACTTCTGGTGCGCAGAAGAGAGGGGGTTGATTTGATTGGCTTATCACAGACTGCATCTTGAATGGCAGTTGGTCCTGGTACAAGTGAGAGACAGGAGCTATAATATTACCAACTAAGAGCTCCCTGATGGAAGCTGTTCTGTTCGATTGCACGCCCTCCTTCCCTGAGCCAGCCGACTAATAGTGCTCCCTCACCACGGCTGTGATTGTACTCATCGTTGTGCAGAGACATGCTGTGAATTCTCCTTTAGGCTTTTTGTTAGAAATTGACGCTATGGATCCCAGTAATAATTTGATGAAACTTTCATCTGCCTCGTGCTCATTTCTGAAGAACATTCAGTGTCTCGTTTTGATTTCATCAACAAAAACCTTAAGCAACCAGCCCCCTCCTCTCCACCCCCCCCCCCCCCCCCCCCCCCCCCCCCCCCTCCAACCAAACGCTCAGCTCCTGGTGGCACAGAAAATCTAGGACTCTAAACTCCAGGCCGAGTTCCCAGTCATGACCGCGCTGAGACATCACCTGGCAGAGCCTGGCTGGCTCGCCAACAGAGCCGCTGATGGAGTGGACATGCGTGTCCAGTAGCAGCGGCTGATTATCATAGGAATGGCCTGGCATCCCAGAGAAGTGTTATGAGAGCTGAGGCCTAACCAATGGATGGGCCCGGCCGTCTCAGAGCCACCTGGTGCCTCTCCTAGCATGCTGGTTTCTGTCACCTGAGTAGAGGCTGCATGGTGGTCGGCTTTGTTCCCCAATTCATTGTGGCCGAGGAGTTCTGCTTTCCCCCCCCCCCCCCCTTTTAAATCCCTCTTATCCAGTCACCATTACTGGTGCACAGTGTAATTTTGTTAGATGCTGTCTCTCTCTATGATTGACGGTCATATTCGTGGTCATTGCGACCTCGGGTCATGTTGCTCTTGTTGTAGTTAATGGCATTTGCCAGTGGATGGAGCCCTCTCTTTCTAGTCTTCCTCTCATTTTTTACCTCATTTCATTTTGGTCCTCCAAGGCTTTTATCATTTTTGCTGCAATTTCTCTGCAGCACTACATAAATGACACTATTGATCTCCCGTTCTTTCTCAGATTGCTTTTCCTTTTATACTCACCAAATTTCATTCACCACATTTTAAAAAAACAATTTCAGATGAAGCCGAAGCCTAGTATAGCATCACACACATCTTGAAGTGCCCATTTTCAGCCTATGTAAATTCCATTGGGGGGGGGGGGTCTTTGGCCATTGACTTAGCACATGGACATTGACTTGGCACACACCAGAGAAGCGATAAAGTTCAGCAAACAGAGGTGAAAGTATAAGGTGGATGTGTTGTCTTTGTTAACTTTAGATTTGAATCTTATTGTGTTTGCAGCCAAACCATTGCATTCACAAACCACCAATTACGATTAGCAGAGCAGGCCTTGTCTTTCTAAATCTTCACATTCACATGGATCGTATTGATTCATCAGTGTCGACTAGTTAAAGGATGGTGTATGAAAAATAATGTTGCTTGGCAGTGTTAATATTATCTCAGAGATAAGAAATATAGAAGATGATTAAACTGAGGTGCATTCAAATTCACTAACATAGGAAAACGTTTGCAAACAGTTAGTAAGCATTTGTGAACAATTGTAAACAGTCTGAGGAGGTAGTTCTCCGCGACCATACAGTGGAACTGGATGTGAGTTTAATGAAATCAACAATGCAATTACCGTTAGAATGGAATGTTGAATTTAACTGTTCAAAGAAAACATGTTATCCACAAACATTCACCACTGTTTGTCAAATTTGAATTGCACTCTGTTGTTATTTTAGGTGACCGGTGAATGATACCTGTCCATTTTCAGGTCACGTACATGTACCTGCTCAATTGCCAATTTTGTATGAGTTGTCCTGTATGAACAAACTAGCCTTGCCTGCTACAGTAATGATGCGGGTTTGTACTCTCCAGGTTTCACCATGGTTCGTCTAGATGTTTCTCCTTCCCTTCAATTTTACCGCCCTCACTTTTCATTTTGTGTAGATGTTCCTTCAGACCTCGAATCGCAAGCAAAACTCAATTCACACTGTTTGCGAGGAGTAACTGCCTCTGCCAAAGCTGACAATCAATAAGTGTTTTCTTCTCCTGTCAAACGAGCTGCTTTTGTTGTGTGTAATGCCTCCTCCTGTTCCAGCTCACAAGCTGTCCGCGTAATTGCCTGCTTGTTATTTTACTAGCTTCCACTCCCACAATGTATTGAATTCTTTATTAGAATGATAGCCCCCGCAAACGCCGCAGAGAGCAGTCTGAGGCTTGTTGTCCCCCGCACCGTAGTGCAGGATTTGTTTTCCACTCGCACAGTGCAGGATTTGTTTTCCACTCGCCGGCTCGCACTGTATAGGAGTGCATGTTGCCCATGTTGTTATCTATGATTGGAGGCAGATAGAGAAATTGTACTGAAATGTATTTGCACAGTGTGTCTTGAGTTGCATAGTATAACAAGCCGATATTCGTGTGTGTGTGTGTGTGCGTGTGTGTGTGTGTGTGTGTGTGTGTGTGTGTCTCTCTCTGTGTGTGCGTGCGTGTGTGTGTGTGTGTGTGTGTGTGTGTGTCTCTGTCTCTGTGTGTGCGCGCGTGTGTGTGTGTGTGTGTGTGCGTGTGTGTGTGTGTGTGTGTGTGTGTGTGTGTGTGTGTGTGTGTGTCTCTGTCTCTGTGTGTGCGCGCGTGTGTGTGTGTGTGTGTGTGTGTGTGTCTCTCTCTCTGTGTGTGCGTGCGTGTGTGTGTGTGTGTGTGTGTGTGTGTGTGTGTCTCTGTCTCTGTGTGTGCGCGCGTGTGTGTGTGTGTGTGTGTGTGTGTGTGTGTGTGCGCGCGTGTGCGTGTGTGTGTGTGTGGTGCAGGGAGTCGGTGTTTGGCCAGCTGTGCTGTCTGAACTGGCTCCTGGAGACCCTGACGCTGGGCCGCGTGGGTCGAGCTGCACCCGTCTCCTCCTGCTGGGACCCCAAGTAAGACCACTCCACTCCTCCCCTCATCCTGTTCTTACTCTTCTGCTTTTATTCCTTTTGCCTTTATTTCTGTATTCTGTATTCTATTTATGTTGTACTTTGAGAACAGTTTGAGAGCAGTTTGTTCACGCAAACCTGGACAATAAAGCTGATTCTAATTTACTGTATTCTACAGTAGCTCTCTCTTGTAGCACAACCATACTAAATCATAATAACCATCCCATGCACTGTCTCTTGTGACCTGTCCATCATAAGTTAAACATAAACATGTTGAAATCACATCAGTACTATTACTACTGACTTTAGTATCAGAACAGTTGGCATTAGCATCCAGTGCTTATGATTATTGCATTCTAGAATGATCTAGAGTGGAACATTCCAGACAGCAGCAGCAAAGTTCAGAGTGTGCAGCCAGCTGCTCAGCTACACAGCATAGCGGTCAAGGCCATTAAAACCCTGCTAGCATAGAAGCTAAGACCTGTGGGTGTTTGCCTCACATTCTTAATGCCAGTGTGTTTCATCCATAAGACTAAGAAACGCAAGAGGCAGGTGCATATGCATAAGCTGTATGTCTCAAAAACTATATGCATCGACGATTCGTATGGTGTGGCCCATGGTAGCATTGCTGAGATGTAGAAATAACATTTCAATGGTGCTCTTGTCTGGCTGGTTTTGTTGTAAAACAGTGGGCGCTCTGTCGTTAGCTTTGGATTTCATCACCCCCACCCACATCCACTCCTACCTTCCACAAGAAAATGACCAGCGTTTCTCCAGGTCGTGTCCAGATGTGTTTCCTCGTGACAAATTGGCCATGTCAGGTGTGGCCCCATGAGCTAGAAGCCCAGAGGACCACTCTCAAAATGGCCTCATGGGATTAACAGTGCAAAAAAAAAGAGACAGAAAACAGAACTGAATAAAGCTTCTGCTTTTTGGAAAGCCAAGAGAGACTCAATGAGATCCCGAGATGACGTGTGATTAACGACACCCTGGAGCAATGGCCTGACGGATGATGTGGAGATCAGTGGAAGACTGGAAGGAGCCCGGGGCTGACAGGTGGTGCAGGATGGATTTTGGAGGTGGTGGTGAAAGGGGACAGGAGGAGGAGGGATGGAGGGAGGGATGGAGGGAGGGGGGGATAGAGGACACCCCCTGAAGGGAGAGACAGCAGATCTCTCCTCCCACTGCCAAACGTCGCCGCAGGTCTCCTTCCTGAAATATAGCCCAG
>NC_085001.1:6080210-6082710 GCF_963854185.1 Sardina pilchardus | reverse complement strand
CTTTAATAATCAAGAAAAAACATAGAAGCCCTTAAAGGAGCAGTCTTCTGTTCTGTTGAAAAGGTTGTGGATGTACCTTGCCTAAGTAAAGCCTATACTACCGCAACAACTTGCTGCGTTAGCCTCACTATATAAACTTCTTCTATATTATTGTCATAAATGTTCCAAATGTAAAGTATTTTGAGCTGCATTCTGTGTATGAAAGGTGCTATACAAATAAAGCTTATTATTATTAGTAGTAGTAGTAGTAGTAGTAGTAGTAGTAGTAGTAGTAGTAGTATTGCGTATGTGCTCCTGAAACAAGGTGTGCACAGAGTATGTACCATAGACATATGTACATACTGTATGTACGTATATATCTATGGTATGTATGGCTCTGTCCAACACACCCTGTACCCCATTCACAGAGGCAGGACTGGGCATAAATACCAGAATGTATATTTGCTGATGAACCTTGAGCTAGAATTTGACAAAGCGTGTATGGATTCTAATCATGGCTGGACAAACTTCTGTAGTTTAGAAGCCCTCTGGCTCAAAACGTTGCTGGCTAATAGCATGATTTCACGGCGTGAGGACCTTTCCCTTTTTCAACATATGTAGTATGTTTTTGGCGCAGCACCAATCGTAGTGGTCAGTGTGGTGTGTGCAGTATTTTTTTTATAATTGTTTTTACATATATATATGTGCTGTTCTCATAATCAAGGACTGTACCTCTCAACTAGCTCACTCTCTGATCCTGAGTCTCTGGTGAACGTTTGTGTTACGGAGTGTGTGACGTGAAATATGGGTAAAATTGAGATTTTTGCTTCCTGAATTAAGGAGTAGATCAACGTAACCAGAAGCCTTTGATGGGAGAGAGATGGAGAGGATATCATTATTTCCACAGGAGCACAGCTAATGAGATTTATCCACAGAGGAATGCTGCTCTGGCACAAGTGAAGAGATATTAAATCCCAACCATTGAAGATGGCGGATCACGCTGGAGTATATTCATTAATCATTGTACAAGCTAATTGGGTGAAATTGTTTCTTTTTTTTTTCATTTTTCCCAAATGGTTTTCTATTCCTAGACCTTGTGCTTGTGTGCCGGAATCAACAGTCCTGCTATTCATCTATCTTTGAATACGTAATTGCATGTTGTGCTGATATTTATCGTGGTGTGCTCCTAAGTGGACCCTATGTTCAGTGTCTAAAATCTAATCTTGTCAAGTAAACATAAGGAAATGGCTAAGGATGTCCTCAGCTGTAAAGATGTGTTTGGCCACTAGAGGGAGCAATGGTCTTATTTTTCAAACAAGCTCCGTTCTCTGGACACACTCCTGATTTCCCCTCCTGTGTGCCACTGTATTTGCAGAACAATCTAAGAGTTAAACATCTAATGAAGTGAATATTTTATATACCTGGAATTTCAGGAAAGCACCATCATTGTGCTGAGATTAATTATTCACTGATGTTATTTGGCCGATTCTCCCCAGTCCCCAGTCTCCCCCAGTGTCCTTATGGGCATCATTACAATCCAGTTAGATTTTAAGCAGACAGTTTACAATACGGAGAAACGACCTCACACACACACACACACACACACACACACACACACACACACACACACACACACACACACACACACACACACACACACACACTGTCTGGTCCTTGGACAACAGCAACGCTTCTGTCATGTGAGATAGAGGTGCTGTTAAAGCACTGTGACTGCAGGGGGTGCTCCATCTCTCTCTCTCTCTCTCTCTCTCTCTCTCACACACACACACACACACACACACACACACACACGACAGTCACAGGCACATGCTGTGACTCCAGCTGTGTGCTATTCTGAACCAGCTAATGATTAAGGTGTGTCTGTCCTTTCTGCTACTGTGCTGATTGTTTTTTGTGTTTATAAAGACTGCATTTTACAAAACGCACCTGGCCTTACCAGTTTACCTTGCCTCGCCACCTTGGGCCGTGTCTGGGGTGTGCACATGTGATTTACCGGTTACCCCTCTCTGAGGTTCACATATACAGTAGAGCGAGACCTTGCGCTGTAGGCAGCCTATGGAAGTCCTTAGCAGAGAAGTGCACAGGCTTTATACTGCAGGCTGACATGACTGACACTCCTACCCTACAATTAGTCAGTTGCACAAGACAATGGCGCTAACGCACACGCCCGTAGGACATGCAAAAGGCATTAGTCATTAGTGATGTCAATAGATGTGCTACTAGCTTTGTTGCTTGTGCAAGATAGGTATTATCAGATAGAAATGTACCTCTGCCCTGAACTGTATGACAATCATAATATTAACAATGATAATAATAATGATAATATATTATAAACTTTATTTATATATTCAATATCCAAGTTATAATTGCTTCACAAGGGCAATAAAATAAAGAAAGTAAGTCATAAAATCAAAAAAGTCAAAAAATGTGGTAGCCACTATGGCCTCCTTCAGGCAACTCTCGCACTGAGCCAAGGAATAAGTTAAGTTAAAAACCCTTT
>NC_085001.1:6075210-6077710 GCF_963854185.1 Sardina pilchardus | reverse complement strand
GGACTTTATTTTAAACGTTATTGCAGTGGGTCATTATGTGTTGAAAAATAAATAATGTATAATAGAATAAATAATTCTGCAAAATGTTTTGCAAATGAGAGACAAGGGTTGATCGTTTGTTCTCTTCCTCACATCTTGCTTAATTTACAGTATCTTGTCACTTCCTGCTCACTCACAGGCTGCTGGTGCTGTTGCGTAATCTCGCCGCGGCGGGCGAGCGAAACAGGAAGTTGTCGCGGGTGCTGGAGAAGCTGCAGCGCTTCGCCGATGAGCGCCGTCTCAGGGTGCGCCCGCAGGTCTTCCTCAAAGTCTTGGGCGCCCTGCAGCCCTGGGAGCTGTGTCTGCCCGACCTGTGTGTGGCCATAGAGGTACCAGCCACAACCAGCTCACATACACACTGCCCACAAAAAGATAGGGATATCTGGCTTTCGAGTGAAATGTAATGTTTCAGTACAGAAAGGGCTGAAACATTGAACTGTTGGACATCCACATTCAAAAGTTTAGAGAAGGTCATATTAAGTTCGCCTGTAAATGTTATAGTGGGTTTTAGGTTCATCCTGAAATTTCACCCGAAAGCCGAATATCCCTGACTTTTGAGTAGTGTATACATTTACTGTTATTGTACTGTTTTACTGCATTTCAAGTCATCCCACTTCTTACACTACTGTATATGTAGCGAATTGAGAGAGCAGTCACCCCACAGGTACCAGCCATGACCAGTTCACTACACTTTTACGTTTATTCATTTTGAACTGATGTTTTTATCCAAAGTGATTCACTAGTGAGTAATAACATTCAAACTGCAATGCCTAGTAGAGTAAACAATGACTACTGTGTTTGAAAACAACAAGATTGTCAACAGCTACACCCTTACTGTTTCTCTTGATTGCTTAAATGCTTCTGTCAACTCTCAAACACACAGGCCTAAGCACTTTGACCAAAATGACACATCAGCCCTGACTCTTATAAAAGATTTAAAACATGCAACAAAAGCAAATATGTCCTTCAAACAACGCAACTTATGGTCAAACTAGTGTACACATTCAATCAATATCAAAATCAAAATCACAGTTTTAATACTTGGTGTAAAAAGGCAAACATGCATGTCACTGCAAGTATGTACATGTATTCTTTCCTCCCAAAATGTAACTGCCATTGTAGTGAGCACCTACTGTAGACTAGACAGTCTCGTAGTTTCAAGTACAACGTTGTCAAATTGTTTTGACTTAGACCTACATAATCACCTGGATTAGCAGTGGCGTAACGAGGAAGGTGCGGGCCCCGGTGCGAAAATTGTGTCCGGGCCCCTGCATGCACATGGCGAAAACGGGTATCCCAGGAAGTCTTAACTCTGATACATGCAATACACATTAAGGGTGACTATGCAAAGGACCTGAGGCACCGAAGTAGTTTAGTAGTTAGTTACAGATACAATTTCATATAAAAATCACACGACTACATGATCCATTCTGAAAACATAAAAAATGTATTTTATTAATAGTCTGCAGGCCAGTGTAATCTAATATTAGCCTACATGGAATTATGGGAACACCCAATGCGCTGAAACTTTTTCAACCCTCTGCTGAAACTGTAAGCGTAGATTGCTTGCTTATAAACTCACACTGCGCAGAAACGAAACTTAATTTAGCCTTATTTAACCGTGCAGAAACCAAATAAAATCATTAATATGCATACAATCCCCAATATGCATGAATTAGGCCGTGAGACCTTTGGTTGTGCAAAATCGTCAACGATGTTCCCAATATTTAATGTATCTCTCGTATTTTCAATGGACAGGATAGCTAACCCACTGAGCCTCTAATTCCCCATGCTGCTCCTCAGGTAAGTCTTAATAAGTTTGAGTTTGGAAAAAGATCGCTCAGCTGTTGTCACAGTCACACGCAATGTCAGAAACATGAGAGCAATTAGCTACACACTTCCCCGAATGTGGATGTTACACTGTCGTAAATAATCTACCACCAGCATTTTGGCAAGTTGAAAAATAGATGTTAGTAGTAGCTTGGCCACCCTTCCCCTTGCTCTTTACGCTCCTGCCGCTTCTTGCAGCCGCTCGATGACTGAACGATGACTGAAATGTGCAGCCGCACTATCCATTCAAAAAATCGCAACAAATCGCTAAGCCTAGCCTACTGTAGCAACCAGATATCCTTGCTGTAGCCTATCTCAGTAGAAAGAAAGATAAGCTGGCGAAACAGTATGACGACAAGGAAAGATGGTAAATTTGATTTAGCCGTTTCTATTTGATAGTTTGATTCTTAATGGTGAAGTTCTAAAAGAAAAAAAAAGGCAGGACGGGGGTAGCGACGGGCCCCGGGAGGTCACGGGCCCTGGTGCGACTGCACCCGCTGCACCTACTATTACGCCACTGTGGATTAGTCTGTCTTTTCACTGTCCTCTTCCCCAAATGACTAAACAGTACTTTCACTCTACTGTATGTGCCTTTGGCCTCTTGGCCTCAAGCTTGCAAATAGTAACACAG
>NC_085001.1:6025210-6070210 GCF_963854185.1 Sardina pilchardus | reverse complement strand
TTCAGACTGCAAAGAATAAATCAGCATTATTTCTTAGGATCAGAGGATATTGTTTGGTATACAATAAGTATGATTATAAACATTGCTTGTACATTAGCGTGCACAAAGTGATAAATGTTTTCTTGAATTCGCTTAGTAAGTAAACACACTCTGCTAATAAACCCTCATGAACAGTGTGTGTGTGTGTGTGTGTGTGTGAGAGAGAGAGAGAGAGACTCTTCTGATCTCAGTCGTCTAGCGATGCTGAAAAGCATGCCTTTGCTCAACCCGACATGCTCCTGCTTGCATACATACTGCTAACCTCCACAATACCTCTATTCCACCTCAGTGTGCCTTGAAGGAACTAGTATACTTTTCAAGTCCTCAAGCCTTAGAGTCTAGCCTCTCAGACATCCACTGTGGTCTCGGTGTGTTGATTAAGGCTTAGCCAGCATCTTGCAGCTCACGGATGGCTCCCCTTCATCTCACTCAGTTCTCACTGAGCAGTCTGACTGAGTAAACAACATCAGACTAGCAGATTAGCGTCTAGACAATGTGTCAAGCTAATTAATGAAAAAAATTTTTTTTAGGTGTGAGCCCATTTAGCAGAGTTACATTTCAATTATGCAGATGCTTATCGATAGAAGTACAGATGCTTTCTGTAACCACACATCCACAGATGTTTTTCATGGACAGCAACAAGATCATAAATGAAAAAGTTCAGAAGATATGTTTGTAAAGTGTCTTACTTTACTTTACTTTACTTTACTTTACTTTACTTTACTTTTTACTTTACTTTACTTTACTATATGCGTTTGATGTGCAGCTGAAATTCATACGGGAGCTCGGAACATTCTGAAAAAGGATGCATTCATTATCAACAATATGAGATTTCAAAATGTCATGTTATATTCAGTGGACCCAGATATTCTTCAGAATGCCCATTCAACACCATTTTTGTCACACAAAAGTGACTACCTGCTTTGTCTCTCTTGAAATCTCTCTGGCAAACCACACAGTGCTGCCCTTGAATGGAAAGGGTTTTGACTTTAGCGCAGAGAGTCCTCTCTTCCTGGTCTGGCTGTCCTGATCCCAGACTCACTCAGATGACACCATAAGCCTGGAATGGAGCTCTGTGCTTGGACAAGACGAGCATTTCAAGTGGGGGTGGTTTGACGGGAAACGCTCTCACATATGGCTATGGTTTTCTCCTCAGAGGCTCAGTGTTTGGGTTTGATGAAGACATGTGTTGTGTGTTTAAAACACAACACAACCCTGCCCTGGTTCAGAATATACCGAACGATTACCCATTACACCACATACACTTTCTTAGATCTGATATAACCTGTCTGTCACACATAATATGTAGCCTACATTGGAGGCTATATCAGGCAGAGACTATCTTTTCGTACAGTTAATTATCAATACATTAAGTGTTATGTATAACTAGGCCTACAGGAAGATGGGAACATGTCCTCATGCCCTACCAGTGCCACATTGCAGAGCAAGAACTGAAGCCAAGATGGTAAACTTGTGAAATAGTGTTGTGAAAGCACATTTGCGAAAGTTCTTTTTTTTTTTGGTCCAGTGAGTGGCTTTGAAATAACTGAAGAGTCAGTGATGTCTTCATCTGCACAGACCTGTCTTGTCAAGCTTGAAGGATTGACAAACACACATAGAGCACGGCCAATTGTGTTTCTTGGCAACATCTACTATCAAATCTATCACCCAGAACCACTTCCTGGTTTGAGGGCAACAGAGAAAATATCATAAATGGAAATATCATGGATTAATTTCAAATGGCCCTTTATAATTATAAATGGTTGGAAATATGTTTAACCAGTTAACCAAATAATGGAAGTCAAATAATGTAACCAAATGTTTTACTCATAATACATCTGCTCAGTTTATCTCTCTCTTTCATTATGATCATATCTCTCTCTCTCTCTCTCTCTCTCTCTCTCTCTCTCTCTCTCTCTCTCTCTCTCTCTCTCTCCCATCTCATTTTCTGCCACATTAGGATTTTAGTCACTCACATCCAGTGTGTTTGTTCCCTATAAAGGTCAGTGATACTGTGAATTTTGCCCATGCTGCTCCTGCAGCCTCTGGTTTTTCCCATCTTTAAAGTTCACTGGTACAGATCAGCGGTCAGATCATCAAGAAACCACTGACTCCATGACACCCCTTTATCGCTTTGTTTCTGCCCAGCCACTTGTGAACGATTCCCAAGGAAAGACCAGAAACAACAAATCATGAGTTTCATGCATGGTTTCGCGAAGAACTCATTTAACCTTCCACCCTGGTGGTTTCTGTATGGAAATACACACTGAGAGAAAAAAGGAAATGAAAGAGAAAAGTAGCTAAACCTCCCTAAGCTTGTCTCTCTGCTGTGTCGTGTGTGTGTGTGTGTGTGTGTGTGTGTGTGTGCGTGTGTGTGTGTGTGTGAGAGAGAGAGAGAGAGAGAGAGAGAGAGAGAGAGAGAGAGAAGCCGTTTACTGACTGCACAGATAGCCGGCGATGCACGGGCTTTTAGCCGGCTAGTCCCGATTGTACTCACTGATAGCCGGCTAATCGCCGAGGTGATTTACGCTGCCAATTGTCCTCCCCTGAGGGTACACATATTGCCGGTGCGACTGCAGTGAGCACGCGAGCCGGCTATGCGGCGGCTAGCTGAGACATGGGCGGAGCTGTCAACAACGAGAGTTGTGCACACACTGCTGAAAGACTTAAAATCAGCAAACAGCTGACTGACTGTATGCTGAGCACAGCTGTCAGATCATCATCATACTGTTCACATATTAACACTGGTCCTTGTGGTCCATCTAGCACACTGTTCTTTCAAATGTCAATTAAATCGCCAAACATCTCAGCATTTATTTATTAATTGCTAACATATTGGGAAAACATAGCCTATCCTGCTTTATCTACAGCCAGGATAAATTAGCTAGACCTTGGCTAGCTTGCTCAAATAACCATTGACAACGTATTTCGTTAAAGCATGTAGGCTAGGCCTATATCATACCCACCCTAAGGTTTAAGAAACATAACAACGTTGTCCAATTTTAGTTTAATGCATTTTTCTGAATTGGAGAGGTCTCCTTATGAGGGTAGGCTCTGCATTTTAAATGGCTAATCGCTAATCGCGATTAGCATCGTTGGTTTAAACTTTGCAGAGCTGTTTTGTTGTTATCACAAAAATACTGATTGTAACTGCTGTTAGGAAGACAGTTTGGAACCTGGCAGACGTGAGGCAGTGAAAGGTATAATGCATAGTCCACGCGGAATGAGTGGAGAGTTGATATTGTGACGAGGCAAGAATTACTCTGTTAGGAAATGTTTATTACCAGATGAATATGAGGAATGACATTACATGGAAGTGGCCTGTTTAAGATCCCCGTGGCTATATCCCACAACATGGGTGGCATCCCGTAACATAAACCCCTTATCCCACTACACATCAGCTGACTAGTCTAGTAGCCTACACCTATATAATGCGTAACCGTCAACTATCTTATGACAACCGGCTGCTTAACCATCTTAGCCGTAGGCTACATCTCCCCCTTGCATGAAGGTAACACAAGCATATCCGAGCCGCGCTACAATATTGTGTCACATCGAGCTAGCAAGTCTAGCTAGCCACAAACAACAGTGCATACCAGACTGTATAGAACAGGTGCATACTGCATAGGCTACTAATGACACTTTTTTACGGTCAGTGAATAGCACCGAGTGAAAATCAATGTTTGCTTTATATCTAGTGACAGTGGTGATGTCGTCAGTTTGGATAAGTAGAGTAAACTTAGTCAGAAGATCTAGAAATATCAAACGGAGGAGCAGAGAACTTGACAGAGAGCTGCACCGCTGTTTTGAGAATGACAGTAGTGTCACGAGACTTCGACGCCTATGTTGTTGTACGTCACTGTTCAACTTCACACCCAGTTCTTACATGTTTACGCCTACACCGAGGCGGCTTTGGAATATCGCGCCTCTTGTCCTCACTGACCTAGCCGGGGAATGGCCGGTTAAACCTAGCCGCGGATGAGGCGGCGTTCAGTCAGTTAACGGCTAGAGAGAGAGAGAGAGAGAATCATGATAACCCTCTGCTAAGTAGCCATACTAAAAGCTAGTCAGCAACTGAAACCAATATGCTACACCGCCGTAGGCTACTGGGTCTGTTGCTGTGTGTGTGTGTGTGTGTGTGTGTGTGTGTGTGTGTGTGTGTGTGTGTGTGTGTGTGTGTGTGTGTGTATGTGTGTGTGTGTGGAAGGGGGGGTGTATCCTGTTAGCTCCAGCAACCTTCTTGGGCCACTGGGCAGGATTGGTCAGTCTACCCCAGGCTGAAGACAGGCGTATTATTACTCATGGGCCACATGCTAATTTAAGCATGAACCTTACCATTAAGGACACAGAGACTGATATCATCATGGAGATTGTCTCACACAATAACCTATTGCGTGGGTGTTTTGTGTCAATGGCCCCTCTGCTTTTGACAACCATATGTTTTTTTGTCAAGGATTGAGAGTAACTCTCAATACTGAAATCTCAGACAACAATTACCAAAATACCAAACATCATCAAGAATGAAATGCTTGTTTCCCCTAACCTCAGCCTAAATGTAGCCTCTCAGTTGCTTAGAACTCATGGCACAGGAAGTTGACTCAGATCAGTAGCTGAGCTAACCGCACTGTGGTACAAATACGCAGAGAGAGCACAAACAAACTTGACGTTGTGAAACCCACATCACAGTAGCAGGTTCTAGTAAAAAAATGACAGGTAAATTTCAGAATTTGACAAGTGAGTAGCCCAGTGTCAAACAGACAATCAGTCCAAAAGAGGATGCTACTTCCTCACTGGTGATCTCATGACGCCTCTCTACAGGATATCTGACCAGGGAAGAGCGACTGTCCAGAGACTGAATTAGATCAGTGGTGTCAGGGTGATGTTAACCTGAACCAGTGTGCCCAAAGAAAATATACATCTGGATGCCCCTGCTGTCACGCTGTAAGCTAGTCCATAAAGCCTGCCATATAATCTAGAAGGCAAGGAGACCTCCCATTCATCTTTTATATAACCTCCCTTCCTTCCTCTGTCCTCGTTCTCACTGATCTAGATAAAGAATGATGGGGCGGCAACAATGGGATAGTCTATCCAGTGCTAGTTATAGATCAGTGGGAACGAGTCTGGAGGACCGAGGATCGAGGAGGGATGTTGAGAGAGGCCCTCTGATAGTGATCAGGCCCAGATAGTCAAAGCTATACTTCTAGTGCTAGTTGTGTGAAGAGGCCTCGTCTGCACTCCCAATAGCACGTTATTTATTTCAATGCATTAGTGACATCTCCTCACTAAATGCCCCATTGAGATGAATGGGATTTTATGGATTTGAAAGCATATACCCCCAGGATGTGAAGTTACATGGGTTTGGGCATTTGTGGGCCTCTGACTAATAGACTGATGACCATTGGGCCACAACTAGATTTTTTTTATTATTATCAATTAGTCTGTCGAGTATTTTATGGATTAATTGATTAGTTGCGTGGCCTAACAAATATTTTTCTCATGTGCTCTCTAACATTTGGAGTAAATCCTGTTCACGTGCATCCTGGAAGATACTACCTGTACTATTAAAGTACACGTGCTAAAGTGTAGAGCAGAGGTCAGTAAAACCAACATCTGATATGTACTCAACATTCAACTCTCCATACTTCCTGCTTATCTTATCGGAATGTTTGCATAGTGTAGCCTACAGCTGGCCATGTCTCAAAGTCTTGTGTGTGTGTGAGTATGTATGAAGGAGGGTTGTACTCGTGGAATTGCTTTAAAATATGTTAAACAATATCTATACTTATTCTACAAGAAGATTGTCAAGACATCAGTCTTCAACTTCACTGGAAAACATTACAACATGAGCTGAGGTACACTTGAAGTGGCCAGACCAGGAGTACATGAGGGGGAGGAGGCAGATTGAGGTCACTCGCAAATGGAATGCCGTTTCAGATACTTTCCTGGAAGAGGGGAAAAAGCCCAACCCCACCCCCTGGCCCAAAAACCCTGGAACTATTCAAGACCACAGACAAAAAGGTTATGCAATTCTTGAGGTTTAATACAGGATAGTGTGCTAGGAGGAGAATGCTGTGAATTTCAAATAATACAATTCATAGTAAAGCATTTTGGTATCTGACATTACATACAGGCGACTCGCACTAAATACATAAATAAATAGACAGATTACAATTAGTCCCCGGGACCCCTTTCAGATTATTGAGATTGTGGATTGAGCGATTTAGTTAGAACCCTATACAATGTGTTAGATTTTCTGCAAATCTGACAAACTGATAAAAAAATGTGTCATTTTCTAATCTGATAATGAAAACTCCCCATGTTGCCAGGCTGATACAGTTTGGTGTACTGCACTTGACACCAGCCACACGATAAGAGTTAGTACTTTTACATCTAGACTTTCAGCGTAGTCTAGGGTAGTTAGGGCGATGACTTCTCACATATTTACAATATAAAGCAAAGAAAGTCGCTTTTGAACTACGCCCCAGAAGGGCAGCGAAGGAAAACGAAATATCAAAAAACTAACGATTTAGGGTTCAGACACTGATCAACTGGGGGAAAAGTTCATTGGCGAACACGTCTTCCCATGAGCTCTCGGAGCACAGCGGGGAGGACATGTTGCTGAAAGGGGACGGGGACCGTTCGTATCCAGAGTCACTGTATGCGTCTGTCAGGTAGGCCGTCTTGCCGTAGCCGGCCAGGGAGGGGGACGCCGGCGTCAGGAAGTCGTCGATGACCCCAGCGGCGGCGGTGGCGGTGCAGCCGGACACCTCGGGGATGTTCACCTCCTCAGGCTCGTCCTTCACCGAGACGTCCTCCGCACACACCACCACCTCCTCCTGGGCCAGGGAGAAAGCCTCCTCCTCCAGCTCCTCCTCCTCCTCATCTTCATCTTCTATCTCCTCCTGCTGATCCTCCAGCTTCACCTCCTGCACACTCTCCTGCACCTCCACCTCACCTTCATCATCCTCATCATCATCATCCTCCACACACACCACCTCCTCCACGGGCTTGGTGTAGATGTGGTCAAAGTGGATCAGTTCATTAGCGGCCTCCAGCTTAACTGGTGTGGCCCCCAGAGTTGCAGGTGCGGCGGGGCATACTGGAACTCCCTCGCCTCCACCGAGCACCAGCTGGCCTTCCTGGGGCTCAGCAAGGGCCCCCTTGAGGAACAGCTCTGGGTCGAGGATGTCCAGGATGCCAAGCAAGAGATCAGACTGCAACAGGAAAGAAACCAAATAAGTCAAGATGAACACAATAGAGGTCACAAGGCCATTTTATGTTAACTGATTTGATACACAAGGCAACTTGCTAGTCAAGGTTCCGGAGTATTGTGGTTCTTTCTTTCTGGAGAACTTTAATCATTAAAAGCCACATTTTTAAGATCATTCAATCAGAACTCATGGAATTGCTTTTGATGTTGCCAAGCAACATTGCTCAAAATGTTACCCTATGCATCCTCATCATCATGACTGCAGAGCAGAGGAAAGCCATTGAGAATGGATATGCACCAGTAATCGCCCCCTGTGGTCTCACTCACCTCAGCGTCTGAAGAGCTAGGACTGCCAGTATCCATGGCGAACTCCTCGGACTTGAGGGCTGCTGGGCCTGCACCTGCTGCGGAGGCACACGTAGCCTGAGTGCTGCTGACTCAGAAGACCCGATCCCCAAACCCACGGAGCTCACACTGGACTCTAACACCTGAACCTGTTCCTGGGAAAGGGAAAGAAAGAGAGATCATTAGATACGGTCCACTGCCAGCACGGCAGCTCAGATGTCCACTCACACCACAGCAACACCCCCACCCACCCCCTCAGATGATGGGAGTTAATGTTATGATCTGTCATTTACCTTCTCATCTTCCAAAGTATCTAATCCCAATCTCTGTCTCAGTTCCTCATTCTCAGTAATGAGGTCACATGTCTTGTCTCTCAACAGCCGATTCTCAAGGTTGAGCTGTTGATTCTGGAAGATAAGGGGAAATATTTGTGCTCAGTGTCAAAGCCACACATTCAAGAGTCAGTTTGAAAGGTAACATTTACTGTTTTTTTCTCTCTTTTTTGGAATTATTATTATTATGATTATTTTTATTTTATTCTGATGTCATCTTCTTACCTCCAGCTCAAGTTCCAAAACCTGCTGTTCCAACTCTCCCATTTTGGCCTTTTTTCTGTCTCTTGCGGTCTGAGCAGCAACTCTATTCTTGAGTTTCCTATATATAAAAAAAAAAATAACATTTTCATGAATTTCACAAAACACATATTTCACCCCTTGCATTAAAACACAATTTCCTGTCAAAGTCGGCTACAGAAGAAGTAGGTCTTATGTTACTCCTTCAGTGATTGCGTAATTACCGGCCATGTTCTCTTGCCACGCAGGCAGAACTGGATAGCCTCAAATGGGTGGGACTAAGCGCACTACGCATTTAAAAAACGCCAACGTTGCCAGATGGACCGGCCGCCGGCCGGCACACAAAAGCATATAATTTCCTACAAAGATTAATTTCATAACTGCAGTATAATAAAATAATTTCCACACATCATCAAAATGATCTAACTCCATATGCATCTGATATTATCAAGTGTCGTTGCATACGACATGAAATGTCTAAAGGTTGATCGGATTACAGTGGCTAACGTAAGCTAGTTAATAGCCGGGGAAATAGCCCTGCATGACACTTACCTCCGAAGTGCTTTTTCTTCGGGGCTCAAGTGTGTGAGTCGCTGTCTTTTCCGAAGAGGTGGTCCGGATCCGTTTGAGTTTGAATCTGAATCTGACGAGACTTGACTTGAAGGGAGAACGACCGATATTGACCGGCTGTAGCCTCCCTGTGTTGCCGTAGATGAGGCATTTTGTTTTCCAGAAATTAAGAGGAGTTTGTGGGCGCCCCCAGTCCCTGCTGTCACAACAACCATTATGTGTTTGTTGTCGGATCTCTTCTAGACCCTCTATGTCGTAAATTTAGGAAATTTAGTTCTATCGAAGGAATCGCTAAGTTCCCTCGGTCTTACAGCAACCTTTAGCTCGCAGAAAGTATCTGCCTGTTCCGCCTCTTGCATTCTATTTCTACTATCGTGGTGGAACCTGATAGGACGAGAGCTCGCGTGACGTCATTCGGAGACGAATCCTGCTTGGTCGGAGGCTGATGAAATTTACATTCAATATTTCCCCTTGTTGATCACTACACGGAAAAGCCCCGTAACCTCACCGTAGACCCAGACGTGTTTGGCAACAAACGAGTAGAATAACAAATTATAAATCAGTCAAAATATTCATCTGTAAGAGGTCAGGCATCTGTCACTAGGGTTTTGCGAGGAGGAGGGGGGTGGGGGGGGGGTGATAAGATTTCACTTCACTTTTCATGTGAGTTGCTGTGAGTTTTTCTTTGGGGGGGGGGTCATTTCAGCTGATTGCATCAACTTGAGTTTTGCATAGCATACCTTAGACCTAGGCCCTATTTTTCCTGAGATGTGGCACTGGTCATCATGTTTCTCCTTATTGTCTACCTACTTCCCCCTTTTTTGCATAACTTACCAAGAAAATAAGAAAGACTATGTTACTTTCTCACAATCTGCTTGTTTCTCTAGCCTATAGTATAGGCCTATATCTTCATTCATTTTAAAAGGAGGCCACACTGATGGACTCAGAAACCAGATGGTTAACAAACATGTCACTTCAAGGAAAAGTGCTTTTTAAATAGCATGACTTCCTGGTAAATATCCTGTAGCCTACCGATCACATTTTTCACTGAGTGAGAAAAGATCCTTTCAATGACAATGGGGATAGTTTGCATAAATACACAGGTGCTCGAGGAGTGGAATTCATGGAATGGAATTCATTTATGAGTCTTGTTCCAGTCAAAACCATGCAAATGCCCACTGTCTAATCGGGAACTGATCAATGAGTGTGAAAACAGTATAATATTTATTGTTATGGTAATGGTTGTCATTATGATATTTAGCAGACGCTTTTGTCCAAAGTGACATACAAATAACAACAATAGGCCTACAATATTTACAATCAACAGTAAACTATTTAAAAATGGGTAGCCTAATACTAAGGAGAATAGCAACAATAAACAACAATGGCCGGGTTTCCCAGATTCGTTAAGAAGCTCTTAAGTGCTAAGAACTTCATAGGTGCGCTCTAAGAACGCTCTAAGAACGCTCCTAAGAAGTTCTTAGCACTAAAGAGCTTCTTAATGTCAATTAAATCAATAGCCTATAACTAAATACTAGGCCTATGCATAAGACTTACGCTTACTGTAATAAACTAGTGCATGTTGAATAGATGTGCCTTTACACCCCTCTTGAAAGCCCCAAAACTATCACAGGAATGAAGAGCACTGTGCAACTCATTCCACCAAATGGGAACCACAAAAAAGACTTGAATTTTGACCTACAGTAGCGTTTACTGTTGTAATATGTGAAGAACTCTTTTCCAAAACGCTATATATCCATTAAATCAACTAAACATAACCATTTAAAGTTCCACTGCAATTACTTAGAAAACAAAAAAAGATTCATTAAAATGCAATAAAATGGTGGATAGCGTTTTGGAAAATAACTCTTCATGTGCTTCCTATAAGGTCTCCCATCCATCTTGTTGTCGTCACCTGAGGTCTCCTTTGGTCCTGTCCTCTGAATGTCCTTCCTCATTTTGCAACTCGCTTTAGATAAAAGTGTCTGTTAAATTAATAAGTGTAATGCCAATGAAAACAATATCACTGTCCTACAAAATGAAACAGTACACATTTACTTCCCACCACTGGCTGTTGCCCACTCCTCCACCAGCGACCAATATCAATGCTAGCAGGACATCCTCATTTGACTGAAATGTTGCTTGGTATTAGCACAGCAGAAGCATCCATTGGAGAAAGGAGAGTAAACAGTAAATTTAGATTTTCTCCCAAAAAAGTAAGTCTCCCCTTACAATAAAGAAAAACACATCTCATGGTTGCCCTGTAGTAAACAACCTTCAGCAGTGATGCTTCCTATTTTCAATGAACTTGCTGTGTGCAACACACAAAACATCCAGATGTAATTAAGTCTATATTGAGATAGCTCCATTAGGCATCCCTCATTAGTTCCAATGGTCTGTTTTCGAGTCATCACAGAAGCCATTTGGTGGTTGTTGATGTCATTTAAAAAACATTGCATCAGATGTCTTCACATATGTTCCTGATTAAGCCCGGTAATTCACCCCTGGGATAATGGTTACTAAATGATGAGGTCTTTAATTACATATTAAACAGGGGATGGATCGAAAAAACACTTTCTATTACTGGTTGCGTTTTTCAAATAGACATCACTGTGAACATTGCTTCTAAGTTCAAAGTAGTTGTTTAATAGAAGGAGATACCAGAGAAATCCTTAAATTGGTATCATATGAGCCTTTATAACTCTGTGTTTTGGCCCATCTGAGAGAATTACCTACCCACAGAGTGATTTATTCCAATATTCACACCCTGGCGTAATCTCTTGCTTTTCATTTTCAAGAATTCACACACCTGCTTGTTTTGGCAGAGAGGTGAAGAGGAACCATGTCATGTTTCATTACGAGCGCACTGCAGTATACTGAAAAGCAGAAGTGCTCCTTACAGAGACAGGTAACCGGATGAATAAAATGGATGGATGTCATGGAAACCGAGCGTGTCACCGTGTCTGATCCATGACAGGATCACCACGCTGATGTCACAGTCAAGCACTCAGGCACTCGCATGCGCCCGGACTGAGCCCCACTATACACACATGAATGATGAAAGCACCCTGTTGCTGTGGAAACGCGCTCGGTGCCAGCGATGCGTATGATAACAAGGTGGCCTGTTATTCTACCTGAGCAGCAGCGAGAGGAGAGGAGGAGGGAGGACCAGGGGCCAGCAGCGGCCTCGTTGACCCAATGCCTGGACGGCCAAACCAAGAAAGGGACAACAACAAGCAGCACCTCCTCTGTGTGTGCGTAGACGGGCGGGTGCATTGGAGGCCCTTTACGGCATTAGCGGGACAATAGTGGGCGACACCTGGGGCTGTGGAGTCCTGCTGTGGGAGGGGCACGCCCCTGGGGCAGTGTGTTTGCTCAGGTTCGAGATCACACTCTACCCCGCTTTTGTGTTTGCCCTGGCTGCTCTTTTTCCCACCCTTTGAGTGTGTGTGTTTGTGTGTTTGTGTGTGTGTGTGTGTGTGTGTGTGTGTGTGTGTGTGTGTGTGTGTGTGTGTGTGTGTGTGTGTGTGTGTGTGTGTGTGCGTGTGAGAGAGAGAGAGAGGTGTGTGTGTGTGTGAGTGAGTTATAAAGTGTGACTGTGTGTGTGTTGTGAAGGTGTCGGTCTCAGTAGCTGATAGAACGATCAGTACTCTATAGCCATGCCTAATCACCCACAGTTTATCTGTGTGTGTGTTCAAGGACTTTGCCCTGCTCCAAAGTCTACTGCTTACCACAGTATATCACACATCAATTCTGTGCTGAATTTGTTGAAACATCATACATGTCTACATTGGGTTAAAAAAAGTAAAGTTAAAAAGAAGATCAAATATTCTTTATATTGCCATTATTATCTGTGTAGAAAACAACAGAGCTTGGATAGTGCTTTGTGAGAGAAATGTGTTGTTTTGAATGCAAATGTGACTATGCTGTTTCTATTGGAGTGTAATAAACAGTGAGAGCCCACAAAAGTCCAACCTTAGAGCTGCATACAGACTAAATGGAGGTCATTTCATATGGGGAGGGATGCAGGCATGAAAAGGGCAGCAAGTTACAGGGTTGATGAGATGATTTGTAAAGTCAAACTAGATAAAGTGCATTATCACAATTTGCATGTGTTTTGAATACTGGAAGTAGAGGAATGTCTTCCAGGGACTGCTGGGTGTTGACCTATAGCGTTTGTTTAATGTCTCGCGTGCCCCGTGTGTAACTCTGTACAGTTGCGAGCGTGTGTGCCGTTAAGAAGCCACGCCACATGTAAACTTACACTGTACTCAGCCACGCCGTCTCTCGTTTCTCTTCCGAGGACTTAAATAAACTGCGGGGGACTTCCTCTGAATGTAGATATGATATGTCTGTGCCAAAGTCATAGGCCCAGCTGTCATGATGGCACTGTGTGGCAGGCATATGGTTCAATGGTGTGAACAATAAAAATAGAGAGAGGGTGGGAGTGGGGATGGGGGGGGGGGGGGGGATAAAACGAATGAACCAATCTTAGTTGACGCGAGGCCACTGTAATACTGCAGAGGTTGGGTCATAATGAAACAAAAAACTGAAAGTAGGATTTGCATGTTTCTATCAACATTCAGCTGCTTCTCAGAGCATGTGCACCAGGTGCAGATGGACATTACAAGGCTGTTGCAGTCTTACATCCTGGTGCCACAAGCACTTGTGTGCTCATGGTTTATATTTAGTCTGAAGAAACAATTATTGTGAGAAACAATAATCTGTTGAATTTAACTTCAACTTTACTTCAATTTTATGTTGATTAATTATCATTGTGTGGGGAATGGTGTCCCATGATGCTACATAATTTGCTCTGTTAATTGACCTAAATTCACAGGAGTAATGGTGTGTTTTGTGAGTCTCTTTAATTGTCTCGGAGTCTTTGCCAGCACGTTGTTAGTTAGCGGGATAAGCTGAGCTTTGTGCGCTGTAGAGCTGACCGAGCGATTCTTTTTGTTCCGCAGACATCACATTTCACCCCCGGCCCACCCGCCGCTATCTCCCTGCAAAACAACAACAACAGCCACGACCACAACAACCACATGCAACCACCACAACAATAACAACAATATATTCAGATGCAAGCTTCACAATAGCAGTTGAAGACAGACAGACTAGGACATGTCTGCGCGTTGCGTGGACTTTGTCCTCCCCTGAGTGATTCATTTGAACTGTTTTGAATTTGATCTGTTTGAATTCAAAACTGGATCTGCAAGCCACGTCCTGGTTTAAGCTTGCAATTCCGCCTGTCCCATCGGCAAATACCCAAGACTGTTTCCTTGTGGAGGGTGAAGGTGTGATGAGGGTACTGAGAATGTTTATTATTCACTGTGTGTCGTCTCATACAGGAAGTTCAGGGTTATGAAAATGAAAAAATGTGCAATCATGAGTTCGTTAGTGACACAGCTGCACTACTTCCTCTGTGTACAGAGAGGCACACAGTTCCAGGGCCTTGTTATGCAAACCCTTATGTGGAGCTTAAAAAGAAGGCTTCATATTGCTGGGTTGTTAACTTATCCCACACAGGCCTTAAAGTTCCTTACCCCCAGGATATAAAGATGACCAGGATCCCTGGCCCACGCATCCTAGCGACCCATTACCCTCCAAAATTACTAATGGATTACTGATGGACTATTTATTCCCTATACTGGACTGCTTGAACCTTCTGATTCTACAAATGACTTTACTCTACTTAACTGACCCTAGACAGATGGGTTGGGCCCTTGAGTCGTGGATCTGTCTGAGGTTTCTTCCTATATGTATCTCCAATTCTAGGGAGTTTTTCCTTGCCCCTGTTGCTCATGGGCTCTCTTTGAAGGTTTGACGCTCTGTGAAGCGCCTTGAGACATGTGTAATATTTTGGCGCTCTATAAATAAAATTGAATTGAAATTGAATTGACTTTGGTTCTCCTTATCATACAGTTAGTGTTGAGTGCCCCCTGGTGGCTCTTGGGATTATGAACATTTACCAGCATGTGTATGTGTACCAGCATGAGAGTTTACTCTGCAGAAGACCAACATGTTATCTTAAATATACACACACATTAATATAAAGTGTGCATTGTTCATAAAGTTCATAAAGGTTCCTCATAAGAATTTGTGTATGGCAAAACAACGTTAGTCAAGAAGAGTCACAAATGAGATACTTCAAAACCATTTAGCATGTTCTACCTTACTTAAATAAACACACATACAGGACAGAGCAAATCAATGATTTCAGATTGCTAAAGTAAAACATGTATCTCCTAAATCTATTGTGTTGTTAAAACCTTGACATTTATTTAAATGTGCAGTGGCCCCATCTGTGGTTGGTATGAAGACAGATGTTGGCATGAGATAGTTAAGTACGACATCTCAGGGACGCCTCACATCCGAGCCATGATCTCTTCCAACTTCTGCCTTCTGGAATATCCTATAGATCTCTGAAGACTGGAACGCACTTCAACAAAACGACTTTGGCACGGATTCACTATAACAGGAGCATTTAAAAAAAAAAACTATGTGCTAAACACAACTTCATATAGTCTGGCTATCACCATACTAAGCTCAATCTTTTAAGATTGAACATTAGTCTGGGGATGCAATTTATTCCTACTGCACAAGAGGTGTTATCAATGGGCATAGTTCAAATAACTGTACACATTTGGATAGTCCCTCAATCAGGCCAACAATCCGGGTGTGCATTTTGGATTTAGCGAGTTTGTGATGGGACCCAGCAAACATTGACAGGAAGCAGGAGAGATGAGCAGGTTTCCTGCCTGAGCTTCCGGGGCGAAAACCAAATCCCCAGCAGATCAGGCTGGGTTTACCCATGCAGCCTAAATACACAATGGAATGCACAATGAAGTGGTATGCAAGCCTTCTTGAAGTACTCCATCCTTGAGACATCAGAGTATTGCACACTGGCCCAATGACTTGATCTACAAAATCTAGATTGCTGCAATCAACCAGATTGCTGGAGTACAACAGCCAATCAGATTGCTGGATTACAACAGCGAATCAGGTGGCAGGATTCCAACAGCCAAAGACATTGCAGGATTCTGGGAGCCAATCAGATTGCAGGATTCTCACAGTCAATCAGATTGCAGGATTCCAACATCCGATCAGATTGCTGGATTCCAACAGCCAATCGAACTGCAGGATTCTGACAGCCAATCAGATTGCTGGATTCAGGGAGCCAATCAGATTGCAGGATTCCAACAGCCAGTCAGATAGCAGGATTCCGGGAGCCCATAAAATAGCAGGATTCCAGCAGCCAATCAGATTGCAGGATTCTGGAGCCAATCAGATTGCAGGATTCCAACAGCCAATCAGATTGCTGGATTCCAATAGCCAATCAAATTGCAGGATTCTGGGAGCTAATCAGATTTGATGCTCTTCTCTTTTATTGAGCAATGCACCAAGGGATGTGGAAATTAACGACTTAAGGAGGAGTCTGGTGGTGCATTATGTAAAAATAATTAAATAATTGGATTTTTGGGGTAAGTGTTTTTCAAGCTATGTTTTCGATGGTGACCTATCGTCAGTCAATAGTGAAAGTACCTGTGTATAACTGTTTTGTCGTTGACGATGCTGAAGTTAGTTTTACTTTGCTAATGAGTTCAAATAATAGACAAATGCAGATGCATGTAGGCTATACTCTGTCTCGGTTTTAGTAAAGCCTGCTATTGGAATAGCTGCGCTTAGAGTCTCACATGCATGCAGATTCGGTCAAATGTGCCAATGACCATCAAATCACCAAAAGGCCTTGAAGTCATACTGCATGTTGTTAGAGGGAATGACACATCAGCTGGTCATCTCTCTGGCCATCCTGGAACCCAGACTCGTTGATCCTAGTAGCCATACAGCTATGAGGTGCTGCAAACATTTGAGTGCTCATGATTTATTTTGATCACATCTGTGAGACACCATAATCTGAAACAAAGTGTTTCAATTGAATAAAATGTAACCTTAACAATGTGTTGATTGACTCAATGTTGATAATTATCAATGTGTTGTGTATGGTGCCCTGTGATGCTACATAATGTGCTGCAATTGATAGAATGGTAGCTAAACCTCCAGCAGACCAGCACACTGTGTGACCTGAATATTGCCCTTTTCATCAATACAACTTGTTTATGTCAGTAACACAGCCCAGGTGGAGACCCATGATTTGCAAACTCAGCTGCAACCCCCCCACCCCGCCACCCACAACCCCACCCACCATTTTCTCGGCGCTGTGAAACGGACGGCTCTTTGTCATGCCTGGACACACACACTGCTCAGCACAACAAAAAGCACAAGTGCATTTGAACAAGCCATAGGGTAAACACCCTCGTCTGATGACACACACTCCCCTAACCCTAATCCATCCTGAGCCTCTGACACCCATCTGACACACAAGATGGAAAAGCCCTTTCTGAAACTTGGGATGGGGGGGGGGGGGCACTGTATCATAGGATACTGTATCATGTGGGGAGGATCATTCTCTCTTTCCGAGGCAATTAGGCTGTTAGATTGTAAGACAGAGGACACTTTGGAGTGGATGAAAAGAGTTGTTGTGCAACAGCTGATGTACCACATGGCATGATGTGGCCTTTTTTGAGTTTCCAGTGTCATAATTATCTGTTGACATCAGTTCAAATGCCTCCCCGCTTGCTTTAAATGGAAACATGTTGCAGAGAGCGACTCGCAGACTCATGTGTGCCATCTGGAGGTTGTTTGGGGAACTACAAAACCTAACTTGACTATTGTTCTTTCCCCAAACCAGCTTTCCCCAAAAAACATTGCACAACCTCTGTTCTTGTCATTTAAATCAAGTTTGATTTACTACATGCAAATGTATGTCTAATTATGAAGTTATTATAGAAACTGATTTTGACTTTTAAAACATTTATTATAGGCCTACTGTCTTTATGTCATAAATGTCATAATAGTATTTATGTGGATGATATATATACCTGACTGAATACTTCAGAGAGTAGCATTACATTAAAGGCATGGTTTTGTTTCTTTACCCATATCTATAGCCTACAGTTGCAACTGCATATTATGTTTTTTAAATAATAAGATGTAAAATGTTCCTTTCAAAGCACTATTTTTTTTTTTTATCAGGAAAGATAGTAATATGTTCAGTAGGCCTTAAAGCATTGGTGACTGCATATGAATGTCAACAACAAAGTTTTATTTACATCAAAGTTTCATAGTAGAGGTCTAAGTCATTGGTTTGACTTGGAAACATTCACACAATTGCCGCTGTAAGGCTTCCAGCATGCCAAAATATCTCTCAGGCAATGAAGTCAAGTTTGCCTACCAAAAAACCATACTGTGCCGCCTTGTCTTTTGACATTGTGAATGATGTAATTTAAGTGTAAAAATACCCGCTGCAAATCCCAGTCTCTCTTATTCATCCCAAGGCTGGCAACAGTCTATAATTAACAAGCGAGCAAGACCAAATAAAAACTGACCTCATCTGGGAAATGTTTCGTTTCCAGTGCTAGCCACTCTGAATAAATACCTTCATACATATAAACAAAAAGGTATTGCTTGTTGGGTACTTTTTCTATAGATCAAACATGTGGTAAACCACATTTTGTTCACCTCATACCATGACTACCTGTTTTGGTGACATCTTCAAATCAAATTTGAACGGATGTTTGTTCCCAGTTCCCACCATATCCAGAGCATGCACCTAGTAGTTCTGGGTCGGAAAAGTTTTCGCAGCATGACCTTGCCAACAATATCCCAAATAGAAGTCAGAACATTAGCAAGCTTTAATCAATGTCATCTGAGTTATTGGTCATGTTTGCAATTGGCTTTAGGTTGTTTGCTTGAATGTAGCAGGATTTGACGTTGTTAGCTTGCTAGCCTCAGCGCTAAACCCTCCCCTGGCCTCGCTGCTGCTTAAATGAAGCACGTAACAGCATAATCCCAAGCTCCCCATTACATGCACGATGGTGAGAGAGGAGCCTGAGAGGACAGTACAGGTTTCCTGGAGTGGCAGCTCCGACTGGCCCTCGTCCAGCGCAGCTGAAGCTAAACTATGTGGGGAGAAGGGCCAGCCAAGACCAGGCCTCTTATGGTGTGGACACGGCCTTCCCTGTGCCAACCTTTCAGAAGGGTATACTGTCCTTGGCATCATATGGGGGGGACCACAGCCTTACCTATGCCAACCTTTCAGAAGCGTACACTGTCCTTGGCATCCGGTAAAAATGCTAAAGGAATGAAATTAACGAGCATTGAGCATGAGCGCCAAAACAGTGACCAGTTCACCATGAGCATTATGAGATTATGGCTGTTATATTGTTGTGGAGAGGTTTGTCTCACTGTCAGTGATGTTGTTTTTATTCCATTCTGTCTTGTTAAGTTTGCTTTTTTGTATAATACCTGCCAAAACATCTGGAACAGGCTGTTTCTCTCTCTCTCTCTCTCTCTCTCTCTCTCTCTCTCTCTGTCTCTCTTACCCTCTCACTTTCTCTTTATCCCTACCTCTCAAGTGCACAGAGTCTTTTTAAAGAAAAATCTCTCTCATATTTCAGTTTTCACATCCACTCAGATCAGAGTCCCGGCCAAACATGATGTTATGCAATTCCTCCTAAGTACGTGCTCAGTCGACCTGAACGTTGCTGTGGCAACTGCAAAAAAGGCCTCCTATGCAGTTCAGTGTCAGAAAAACGGACAGACAGACGCTTGTTGCTCTGATGAGGCATGTATGAATTTGGCATGGTGTGTTGGTCTGTCACCTGCCATATCCAACAGTGCCGCAGTGTTTTGATACTACACATCATCTACCAAAACTATATAGGCCTCTTGTCTAAAGGCTTCAATTCAGCATTAGACCAAAATATGACTATTTTAAGAAGTTGTAGAGAGCAAAACTGTTGCAGAATTAGACGTGTGTGTGTGTGTGTGTGTGTGTGTGTGTGTGTGTGTGTGTGTGTGTGTGTGTGTGTGTGTGCGTGTGTGCGTGCGTGTGTGTGTGTGTGCGCGTGTGTGTGTGTGTGTGTGTGTGTGCATGTGTGTAGGGGTCAGATCTCCTCTTTTTTTGTCGTTGTGTTTGTTTTTTTAGGGGGGGGGGTGGGGGTACTTCTCCTCTCCTGTTGCTCTTGATGGTTCTCATTATCCTTGGCAGACATTGCAGTCTAGACCGTCTGGGTAGCGCCACCCTCATTCCAGCGCGCCCCCAGCCTGCCCTACCCTACCCTGACCCGGCCGTCTCCCTCCGCAGCCTGTGCCAACCTGTTTCCCAGCATCGCCGGCCCCTGCCTGCTCCTCTGCCACCCAGTTGGGCCCAACTAATTATTTCTTAATTTAATGAGTGTTGCTTCTGTTCACCCGGTGGGACCTTTTTTCAAACAGTATTCAAAAAGCTATATAAGATAGGCCTGCAGCGGAGAATGGGGCCTCTGAAGCGCTAAGCATACTTCCTCCCGACACTGTGTGCGCAGCGCTGCTGCTGCTGCTCAAGGTACGCATGGCGCACACATCACATGTCATCAGCCCAGTATGCATGGATTGCCTGTGCAGCGCCAACATTTTTTTGTGGGTAGAGTTCTCAACGGCAGAAAAACAAGTATACTTAAGGAGACACTGTATGTGCACGTCTGCATTGCACAGAACTGCGGTATCCACAGAAGCATACTGTATACATCCGCCTAGAGTGCTTTTTTTTTTAACGCATAGAGTCCTTTGCTGGCTGGCTGTCCAGATGCCACGTTGTCCAGAATGGGGACAAGAAAGCGCGGGCGGCCAGCTAGGCTGAGGAGGCGCTGACTCCAGAGAAGGTTCCGGTGCTGATCCGCGGCAGATGCGTTCCAAAGTCTGCGGCTGTTTGGGAATTAGAGATGGAATGCGAGCGAGCGCATCGCTGGACTTGAAATAAAAGCGCCACCGCTTATCCCGATCGACCAGCAGCTGGCCGATCTCAGGGACTGCAGAGGTCGTGGCCTTGAGCAGTCAAGCTTAGACGTCATGGTCGTCCTCTCTCAAAGTCTGAGGGAACTTCTCATCTAAACCATTTTTTCTCTTTATAAAACGCGGCTTTGCCAACTACAGTAATGTTCAGATTGGTCATAATATGTGCTGTACTACAGTGGAGTAAATAATGAATAATGAGTATAATGAGTATTTGTTAAAAGCACATGTGATAATAAACTAAAATATGAAATGTTACTGAACCCTATACTCCTACATTTTGCGTAAGTAGATCAAATGTAGTATCGCACATAAGGACACCTAAACTGTGGCCTCAAATACCACTTCTGTGTTCAAACATGCAGTTGTATGCAAACGTTTTGACCCCCTTGGGCAAATAGCATCAAGGCATACTCAAGTACCCAAGTGAAATGGATAAACAGACCTCCTGCAGCAAAACAGTCAATCAAACCTACACAAGCCACTCTTCAGACAATCGTTGGCTGTTACATTTTCTTTCAAGAATTAACAAAAATGTGTGGAAAAATAAGCTGTAATTGTTCCATGTGCTCGGCGGTGCCAAAATGTTTGCGTACAACCGTGGCTTAAGTGTTTGTCATGAGTCTGCGGGAGAGGCACTGTGGCTTTCTCGAGATGTTTAGCAAACAGTGCCAGGCCCGAGCGGAGCGACTGACCCCCTGGCTGTGTCGCCACGGCGTAACTCAACTCAGCGGAGAGCAGCCGTCCCCGGGACTGGGCAAGAACGCAGTGTTCTGTTTTTCTTTGCCCTGAGAATGGGAACGTTCCAGCACGATCACTCACAGAACTTCGAATCATATGGGGAACATCTGAGGGTTTTTTGGCACGCCAAGCTTTTTGGGACAATGTCCTTGATATTGTGTCTACGCATTAAAAAGACAATAAATACTTCAGAGTATGGCATTCTTTTATTAAACAGGAAACACATGTAGTACTTATTGCAACAGTAAATATGCAGTCTAATGTTCAGACATCTTATACATATAAGAATATGCATATTATGTTTAGCAGTCACCTCATTCTATTTCAATGATTCTATCGACAATGCTGCTATTATTGAGGCAGCTATTATTGTAACTGCTACTACAATTACTATACTTCTATACTACTACTGTTCAGGGGTGGAAATTAAAATTTGAAAATGTGAAAATCTATCAGCCAATAACAGATTTCTGGTCAAATTAACCAGCCACTCAATGTTAAAATATGACTTTGTGTCTGAAATCTACCAGCCACTCTCACATTTTACCAGCATTTGGCTGGTGGCTGGTGCTAATTTCCATCCCTGCTACTGTTACTAGGCTACTTCTCCTTTATCTTCTACAACAGCAATACTTCTTCTACTGAAGTACCACTCCTTCATCTTCTTCTTTAATCTACGGCACTCTTAAAATTAATGTGTTAGAAACAACACAAACTCTGTTGTCTCTATCTAGACGCAGAGATGTGTTAAAAAACACACACACACACACACACACACACACACACACACACACACACACACACACACACACACACAAGTTGTGTTATTTTCAACACATTTGTTGTAAGGGTGTATCACCTAGTGTGTTACCACAATGAACACAACTTTTGGTGTCACTAATGCTAAAACGTCCGTGTGACCCATTTTTACATGTTTCATCTTATGATTCTGTACTGGCCTTGGGTCCAGTAGCACTAGAGTACTGTTGATTTAATTACTGATGATCATTGTGATTCCAAACCAAAGGGGTCAAAAGGTCAACAATAAAGACTGAATGGCATTCCTGCTCTGACCTCTCCCACCCTACAACCGTTACCATGGTCGCTATAATGACTAGAGTCAAGAAGCATGACCTACATCAAAAGAAAAGTTAGCATGGAAGAAAAGACTCAGGAGGAAGTTAACTAAGTCTGCTTTCTAGTTGCTAAGTGCAATAGTTCATTAAGCTCACTTCACTTGAAAACATATTTTATTACCTCATAATAACAGACTTGAAATAATAGTTTTGGAATTGGTTATGATGTAATCTTCCACCAAACCAACTCTGGTTTTGTGACATTAAATCACATCTAGGGTGTGTAGCTCAGATCACATGACGGTTGGTGCAAACTTGGTTTACTGTAAGGTCCTTCCCATGGAGGCGTTACACATCCTCCCGGAACTGATACACACACACACACGCACACACGTACATACGCACACACACACGCACACACACACACACACACACACACACACACACACACACACACACACACACACACACACTCATTCATAGTCAGACATGCTCTTTCATATACTCACTTATTCATAGTCAAATGCGTGTCAAATGCATACAAAAAGACACACACACACACACACACACACACACATGCACATGCTCAGGCACAGACACACACAGACACACACACGCACACACACACACACACACACACACACACACACACACACACACACACACACACACTCAGACACACACACACACACACACACTCTCAGACACACACACACACACACACACACACACACACACACACACACTCAGACACACATACCCCCCAACCACACATCCACCCAGTGCGGCTACTTGAAGCGGTGCAGTCAGAGGATAAGATCTTTTTTCCGCTGGCTCGCTTACACTCGCACATTTCAGAGTCGTGCCCTGGGGGGTCTCTCTCTCTCTCTCTCTCGCTCTCTCTCGCTCTCTCTCTCTCTCTCTCTCTCTCTCTCTCTCTCTCTCTCTCTCTCTCTCTCTCAGCTCGGCTTGCTCCTGCCAGGTGGAACTGCACTGCACTCGTCACATGAGCTTCTGTTTGTGTGATTAAAGTCCAACTTTCAGTGGTGGGTGGGGGGGGTGGGGGGGAGGGGGTGCTTTGATTGCTCCCTTTTCATTTCGGGTGGTCCGGTCCTTCTCTTCCTTCTCTTTAAACCTCCACTGCTGTTCCCATTCCCCTTAAATAATCTTTTTAAAACAGGTCTAAATGGTTTGTGTGGTGTTAGTCTATACCCTGATCCCAGTCAAAACAGGTGGTTTGTGTGGAGTTGTAGCATACACCCTGGTCATAGTCCCCAAAAGAGGTCTAAATGGATATGTGAATGCAAGTCTCATATACTCTCTGGCTGACAGTGGCAGCCCTATTGCTATTGTGTGTCATTAGAGATCATAGCATTGCTCTGATAGGTTGGGCTAACATGCACACATAGCACTCCTGAGACCCCTAGTCTTTGGGCACAGGCAAGGCAGATTCATATTCCCATGTGACTTGAGTGGTTTTTTACATCGGCACTATTGGCTACTCTGAACCGGACACAGCTAATTTTTATTTCCATTACAAATGGCACCAAACTGTGCCATACTGTGCCATGCAATGATTGATTGATGATTGAGGAAGTGAAATAGTTCCTGAAATTTGACTGTTCACACCATAATGCATGTAAACAAAGGGATCAGTTAGCGCCACTACAGTCATTTCCTGTGCATTAGCCGCATTGTGAATAAGTCACAAGTGTTGTATGCAAGTTATAAGAAACAAAACCATATGAACTGCTCCTGTGTTAACCTCATAGCTGAAGAAATTTGGTCAAATCAATGTATTAGCCACGACTAATAGTTGGGAAATTATGGTAGCATTACGCTTTGAGCTCTTTGGTGGGCCCTTCTGCACTGTAGGAACTTTTTGTAGTTAATGGAACATAAAGTTCTTACACCCCTTTTTTCACACCTTCAGAGGCATGGAACTGGGGATTATTGCGTTCCTCTGATCGCAGTTCCGATAAGTGCACTATAATTGTCTCCACTTCTCAGGTTCGCTTCGCTCGCTTTGTGCCTAACAACAGCCCTCAGCTGTGCTAAATTCACGATATAGAACGGCCTCTCGGGGCTTATTGCTTAAATAATGGTCTCCACTTCATTAAATACTGGGACGGCAGAATGGGTCAGGATGGCGGGATGGCAGAATGATGGCCTTTATCCCCTACTGAAAGACACCCTCAACGGGGTAGATCCTGCATGGAAATGCAAATCTGTGCTTGTTTACTAAGATGGGTGAAACTGGACCGAGCCAGACCATTCCCATGGAAGAACAATGTCCTAGAAACATAATATCATATCATTTTCAATCATAATATCGTATCATATTTTTAAAAGCATAATCAACATATTCATGTTGTGTTAAGCTGTTTACAACAATATTGCTAGCCATAGCCTAAAGTAAACCACCAATTACACAATTGTTTGCTGTCAGATGCAGAACTATTAGGACTATTTGTGTGCAATAAAAAGTTAGTTAGTTAGTTAGTTAGTTAGATAGTTAGTTAGTTAGTTAGATAGTAGTTAGTTAGATAGTTAGTTAGTTAGTTAGTTAGTTAGTTAGTTGATTTTGTGAGCTCCATTTAGACATATTGAGAAAACCCTATAAGAGAGCTCACACTGTGTGATGGAGGAAAGAGTGTGAACTGTTTGAGCTTTATCAGATTAGTTGTGTGTAACATGGAGTTCACAGTGTGTGTGTGTGTGTGTGTGTGTGTGTGTGTGTGTGTGTGTGTGTGTGTGTGTGTGTGTGTGTGTGTATGTGTGTGTGCGTGCGTGTGTGTGTTTGTGTGTGTGCATGTGTGTGAGTGTGCATGTGTGTGAGTGTGCACGCTCACGAGTCTAGCCTGAGTCACTCACTATAAAGTTCCTTCACATTCTCCCCACAGAAGTTGCAGGTGGTGAGAGAGAGAGCAACAGGCAACAGAGCCTCTCTTCCTTGGGCCGCTGTTCTCCCCCGAGACGTCTGCCGACATAACACGGGTCCTGAGTGAATTAAGGCCCATTAAAATAACTCCCTGTAATCTACACTTCAAAGTCGACGATCGCCCGCGGCTAAATCTGAGCACCGAGGGCGTAGTGGCTTCTGACAGCTTAATACTTCAAAACTTCAAATCTGGCGTTATGAAGCATGTTTGGAAAAGTGAAATTATCCCCCTGGAATACAGGGTGCACACGCATGCGCGCACACACACACACACACAAACACACACACACACACACACACACACACAAACACACACACACACACACACACACACAGACATGCGCACACGCACACACACACACACACACACACACACACAAACTGCTTGAAGTTTGAACAAATCCATACCTTTCCCTCTGTGTTTCTCTCTCTCTCTCTCTCTCTCTCTCTCTCTCTCTCTCTCTCTCTCTCTCTCTCTCTCTTTCTCTCTCTCTTTGTCCTGACTCAGTGTTCTACTGTAGGTTTAGTGCTGCAGGAGTAAGCACAGTGGAGGGCTGGTTACTATAAATACTATATAAGAGCCACTCCGACATCCGGTCCAAATCCGGCCCACATCCAGATCTGATATGGCCCAGAACTCAGTACCCCCGACTCCCCCCACCCCAGATCACTGTGCGCAGTGTGCGTAAATGAGAAGCACCCCCACCCCCACCTCCACCCCCATTCCCACCAGCCCAGCTCCCCACCCTCCCCTCCTCTCGCCATGAATTGTCCCTTTGTTTTGTTTTTGTTTTTTGTTTTCTTTTTTTTCTTTTTTTTTTGCTGTGCTGACGTTATGCTTTAATGAAGAAAAGAGATGATGAGGAACCCAGCGTTTGCATTCACGGCTCCCCAAAAGAGTGTAATACGGTAGCGACGTATTATTACATAAAGCAATTAGGGGGCCGCCGCGCACCCCCAGTGGAAATGTTTTCCCCATGACAGAGTGCCCTGCTGACAACTGACTTCGGCAGACAAAGACGGCAGAGTTGGGATGCATGTGAGCAGAATGACCACTTTTGTTTCGTGTTCCGTTTTCACTACGCTGGATTTTCATGCAGAAAAGAAAATCTGTTTGAAAGGAGTCAAACGTGTTGTGCAATAATGTATAAGATGTGTGCGTATAAAGAGTAAGAAGAGAACTGAAAGTTTGCTTTAGTGTTCTATCCTTCCTTTACAAGGCTTAGGGCCTTATGACATTATGCTTGTCCACAATGAAACAGCTATTCCTAAATCTGTTTAAAGCTTTCACAACTCAATTAGATTTATTTGTTATATTTTCAGAATATATATTTTTTTACCCATTATGATATACATTGGCAGAATGGCAGAATGGCAAATTAGATACAGCAAAAGCTATGACTCTGAAGCTTCAATTCTTCCTGAGACCATAGTACGCATTGACCAATGCTATAAAACAAAATGACATCCTAATTACTAGACAAAACTGACATCATTCCCAATGCAGGCTGCAATTCATTCTTGCATTTTGATTGTACTAAATTGCAAAATCCCTCCCTGTAACCAGGGAGTGTGTGTTAGTGGTTGACCCAGTCAAACCCTGAATCCGTTCTCCAAATCAACAACTGCAGATCTCCGCAGGCCTTCAGTAGAAATTGGAGATGACGCAGAGGTTAAAAATGGCCCTCACACAGCTATAGGCTGTTCTTTTTTCCCCTCCCTGTTCACCTTAATGAAACACCCGTGGAGGAGCAGTGCACGAGAAGAGAAGAGAAGAGAGACTGAAATGAGAAAGAAGTGACTTTGCGGCGGTGGAGCCCATAGTGGATCTGGAGTGGGTCCAAACCGAGCAGGCAGGTGTGTGCAGCCCCCCCCCCCCCCCCCCTCCCCCCACTTGTGGCATATTTATCAATTTATTTCTTTATTGAATAATAAAGCGACTGCGCAAAATAGTAGACAAACTTTCGGTAGAATACGCAGGTGGGTAATACCGAAAGTAGTCGGTGGGCGGGGGGGGCATTACAGAATATTTAAAACATGATATATTTTGCTGGAAAAAGAAATGAATAAAGAAAACAAACAAAAGGTATTCATTCAGAATATTTCATATTTAGTTTAATCTGAATTGTGATGATATTGGGGGGGGGGGGGGGGGGGTTATATTAGCTGGATATGATTTTTTGGGGGGTCATGATGACCCCTGTAATTACGCCTATGCTCTACGGCGACATCATTCAGACCATGCACAGCTTTATGCTGCAAGATGGGGCCCGATCTTAGTCACTGTAGCAATTCTCTGATGCCACTCCATGTACACTCTGTTGCAATAAGGCCTCAATGTTATTCACAGTTTAGCAATTCTCAAATGAAATCTGCATCTACACAACAGCATTCTTCAGCAATAAGAATTTTATGAGAAGTTATACTACAGTAATTCTTGTCTACATTAAGTTGGGCCTGAGGAAGATCCCACTTGAGGATCGAAACGTTGCCTTATGTATTAAAATAAAAAGGTTTTTGGAGCTTATGCCCAGTGTGCGGACCAATCAATCATTGTCTACCACTTTTGTCCGGCACATGGATTATTGTTTCTGTGGATGTGCGCACCTCAACCAAACGACTACATTAAGTTAGAAGACAGACATAAGTTTCCTTTAGCCATTCCATTCAACTACAGTATGGTCTGGATTTTAAATGAAACCATAATTGGACACTTGTCTTTGGCTGCAACAGTGTGGTTGCAATAATGATGTTTTCATTGGTCGAAGATTACAGAAAAATGTAACATGCAACATATGTAAACATGGTTATGTATATGTATATTAAGAGGGAAAGTCGGTGAAAGGTTGAGACCACGCAGATATCCTTGAGTCACACTTGATCAACCCAGTCTTGTGTGCTGTGTGCTGTGTGCTGGGAGGAAAGTATGTGCATATGTTCCTCGATTCACCAACAGAGGGCAGACTTGCTAACATTTCACCTAGTCCTGGAAAAAAAAGGAGGAAAAAAACACTAGTGTCACACAGGATCACTGCATTTGTAACACACACACACACACACACACACACACACACATGCACTAATGTGCAGAAATGTAGTCCTCCATCACTGGCCTGCTTCCCTTCTGATGATCACATGCATGTCAGGCACCAAGAGTCATTGATGTCCGTGCTTCAGAGAGAATGTGCCGGAATACAGAAACCATCTGCTTCATACCTGAGGTATCCCCTCTCCAGTGTTTATTGACTCCTCAGGCTCCGCAGGACCACCACTTTGGTACCCTCTTGAGGACAGTTTATGGGATCGACCGCCTGTGTGCTGTCCCAGCTTGAGATTTCAGGATGCCCAACCATAATGAAAGCTTGCGCAATGAAATGAGGATAAACAGAAGCTTTGAACTTAATTATTATCCCTTCTCGCACATAAAGAGAAAATGAGATTGTGTGGGTAATTATTGCACATGTGCACAAATTAAATGAGATGACAAAAAAAATCATTGTGTGTCAATATACTGCATTTTTCTGTCTTTTATTTCACAATACAACTCAATACATCAAGAATTTAAGGATACTGTGTTCTTTCCACAGCATGAGCATGTGCGTATATCAAAATTCAGATAAGGCGCTGCCAACAATCTGTCTGTTTGTTAGCAATCTGTCTGTTTGTTAGCAAGATAACTCAAAAAGTCATGATAGATGTTGATGAAATCTTCAGGAAAGGTCTGAAATGACCCAAGGAGGAAACAATTGCATTTTGGGAGTGATCCGGATCACCATCTGGATCCAGGTGCTTGGCGGAGGTCTGCGTTCTTGGAGTGCTTTTCTAGTTCCTAGGTGCTTCTGAAACTCTGTTCTTCTAAAAATTCAAAATCTGTTTGTGATACAGTGCAGCTTATGACTTATTTTGAAAAAAATGTGAGAACTTTGTGGAAACTGGTAAGCATGCCCCAGTAACCTCTCACAGACTCCTACAATCTTCCCTCATGAATTCCTGTCCAATCACATTCATCCCGCAATGACTCATCCATCATTCTTAAGTTAATTACTGAGAGTGATGTTGTTCTGACATGTTCTGAGAATTTGAGCTGGTGTTTGTGAATAATTTAAAAAGCATTTTTATGACACATTGTGTTGTGACCTTTTTTATGTATTATTATAGTCGTCATTGCCCAAATGTTTTTTAAGAGATGAATCTTCACCCCATGCTCTCGTTGAAAACACATATTGTTCTAAGACAGTTAAAGGAAGATTACTTTCTGTATTTGTCAATTGGTCCACTGTAGGCATACGTCAATGTGATTTCCTCTCCTCATCAAGTGTGGCATCCAAGGCCTTATGCAACACTTTTTCTCACAAGATGTACACACAACTGTGGTTATTTCTGGCCTTCCAGTGGATTTTATCTTATTTTATGTTCAACATAAGTTCTTTAAATCATCTTATTTTCTGTACCTATACTTTTTAACTGTTATCAATCCTTTTATGTAAAGCACATTGAATTGCCTTTGTGTGAAATGTTCTTTAGACTTTCTTGGCCTTGCCACGTGTTGTGGAGTCAACATTTGTGTACAAAATTGGGGTTTGACTGTAAATGAAACAGAGCAACATAGGCATGACTACTTTTACTGAAGCGCAATAAAGTCAAGTTTTCAAGTAAGGACACCTTCAGTCTCCATATCAGCGCTAGACTCTAGTGGTGGAGCAGGCCTACATTCTGAGTGAGTTCAGTCCTAGATCTGCTCAAAATCCAACCGCTATCTGGGTGGATTTCTTCTGCCCACACTTGAATCGGAGCATATGTTGACCATTTCGAGCTCTTTTGTGTTCTTTATTTCTCTCCACAGACGTGCATTCCTGACCTAAAAAGGCCCCACTGTTGGTTTTCATAATCACACTGCTTCACAGCTCACGTCGGAGGAGATCTCTTCCATTGGGTTGAAAATGTTCTCATTGACCGGTGATTATGTTCCTCTGGGCCGTAATGTTTTCAACGCTCCTACCTCCAATCCCCCCTCTTTCATCTGACCGTGATGCATGCCAGGTTTGAGTCTCCATGTGCTGACCCAAAAACCTGTGCTGCATTCTAAAAATGTTCTGCATTAATATTAGTTTAAAAGGGATAAGATCCCACCCCCATTCCCTCACAAGTGAAAAGCCAGGGTTTAAAACTGGGCTAAAGGCATTTTTACATAAATTTACATGGCAAGAACAGTGTAATACAGTTTGGTGCTGTTTATTATGATCAGACGGTGAAAAGAGCAGCTTGACTCTGTTCCCTACCAACAGAAAGCCCGGGCCTTTGAGCTTTGTAGCACTGAGGAAAAAGGCCTACATGTAACAGTGTTATATAAATCGGAAACAGAATTGAAGTGAGCTGTGGAGCAAGTAGGTGGATCTGCGCTCGAGGTGAACCAGAGCTGCTGCAGAGCTCTATGGCAGCCCTCTTTAGTGATGAGATGATCCGCCAGTGCGCCAGTGGAAAAGTACTCTGAAAGAGGCGGACGCTGCAACCCCCCAGTTGGTTTCTGTTTCAGGCCGTACCAGCTCGGAAATAAATAAAATAAACAGGCCATTGATACAGCAAAGCCCAGGGTATTCAAGGGAGATCCCAAGAGGAGACGGCAGAGATGTCTTTTGGGTTGAGATCCATTATGTTCTTGACAAACAAATAGTCTAGCCTACCACCACTATGCCCAACCTTAGCCCGGATGGCAGTTGATTGAGTCGGCTTCTAATCTGGCCCTGATCTGGCAAAAATGTAGTCTGTGCCAACGGTATGCCAGAGTTGCACCATAAATGCATATAGTCTATCTCCATAGCGGCAGCACTGAATGTACATACAGTATGAAATAAGTGTAAGCTCAGCAGCACATGCTTTTTTGTGGTGGATTGTCCAGTTTCATTGCCTATTTGGTTAAATCACACACACACACACACGTACGTGCACATGCGCACGCACATACACACACACACACACACACACACACACACACACACACACACACACACACACACACACACAAATGTGGTGGGAATGTATTAGAAAACAAATACAAAGCCTGACCCTGGTTTGCTTTGCTTGCCATCGAGTGCAAAACCATTACAAACCATTAGGCACTTTGATGTCCCAAGCCCCAGCGAAGGGAGCAGTCTTTTAACTCCTAGGAAGGATTTGCCTGGAGAATTATTGAAATGATCTACAATTAGTCTGTCAGCTTGTCTTACTGAGAATGAGTACACTCAGGACAGCAAAGCTTTGAAGATCCCTTTGTTAACTAGCCTAGGCTACTGCAAGGAACTTGTCTATTGCAAGCTAAATAGCACAGTGAGGGAAAGAGACAGAGAGGAGGGGAGAGAGACACACAGAGGGAGAGAGAGAGAGAGAGAGAGAGAGAGAGAGAGAGAGAGAGAGAGAGAAAATCACAATCCCAATCACAAAACAAGTCACTATACGAGCTGCATTAAGAATGGTTTAGGCAATTTGATCTAGGCCTAGGCTACTTTATTAGCAGAATTATTTTGCATTAGGCCTACATTGGGCTACGTGATACTGTGGATTAAACTATGGTGTTAATCCTGCTTTTAATGTAATACGATTAGAAGATATTTTGAAGTGATCCAATTACTCTTGGCATTGGCGATACAATCGTAATTGACCCTAAATACTCAAAAATGAGATTGAAAAATTAGCCCCAATGAATTGTAAAGTGTTTTGAAGAGAGATGTCTCCGTTAAGGAAGTTTGTGTCTCCTTCGACTGTTTAGGTTACTATTTATTTATTTACTAGGGGTAGAGTAATAGTCACACTTGTATTTAAAAATAGATTTGTTCCAATAGTTTACTGGCCACAGTCGGTTGACAAGCCATTGCCTGATTGAATATTCATGTGCAAAAGGTAAGCGACACCGCTGAACCACCTTAACAGAGCTATGGCAGCCCGAAGCGGGGAGTGGAAGTTTGAGGGTCATGAAGATTGGTGGGTGGAGACCGCATGGGGACAACCCTTTTGAAAAAAAAAAGGGAAAATCACGTGTTTGGAGATCAAAGGATCTCCGCTTTGTAGGGCCAGAGAGGGAGAGAGGGGGAGTCAAAGAGAGCGAGAGAGCGCAAGCAAGCTAGCTAGCTGGCAGTCAAGCAAGCAAGCAACCAAGCAGGCAAGCTAGCGAGTAAGCGAGCAATGCAACTCAGAAGGCTGCAATGGTGAAATAAGCACGATTCGTGAAGGGCATATTTTTTTGTTGCACAATCAAGAGAACATCGCGGTCTGAGACTCATTTGTTCCAGTTAGACTTAATTTCTTATTCAAAACCTTGAACACATTGGAAATTATGTCCCGATCGGCGCTGATCCAACCGGCAAGATGATGATTTTATCAAGGAGAGGGTTAGGTTGTGTAGCAGATTCGGTGGTCTTGGTGATTTTTGTGGTCACCTCTTGCTTGGGAACCGTATCAACCAAGGATACTGCCTTTGTGGAAGTTGTGCTTTTTGAGTCAAGTCCAAATGGAGATTATACCACTTACACGACCGGTTTGCAAGGAAGATTCTCCAAGGCTGGAGCCACAATCAGCGCTGAGGGTGAAATCGTACAAGTATGTAAACATTATTTATTAGTTGTGAGTGTACAACTACTATGCGGCCATTGCATGTGATTGCTTTTCCGATTTTCTCTCTACTTCTGACGCTCCTCGCCACAACTTTTTGATGGGCTGCGGGTGTGGGGGCTGGAGGGGGCTGCGCTATGTGAGGATGGTACTAGCTAGCTAACTAGCTATGCGGTCACAAGATGGCCTCTAACGTTATCTAGTAAACCTCAACTCTGTAAAACATACGATCAGTTAATTTAATATGTCTAGTATTCTGTGAGGCTCCCTTTGAAGCACCTCACATCACAACCTGGATGTGTACGTTCGACGCTTCAATGTTGTAGTGAGATCTTTTTTCTTTAACATGTCAGTGTGGAATAATCATGTTCGACAAAGGTTTGCCTCAAAATAAATCTTATTTACAATGGTTTATGAAACCATACGTTGTTGGCAGGAAAATATATTATTTTAAGAATAAATCCAGTTCCCCTCTTTGTAAAAAAAAGATGAGATTTCCTTGGTTTAGTGAAGCATATCTTGACGGGCCTGAAACTTTTTTCCAAATAATACTGAAATAATTGAAATGTTGATTGTCTGTCACACAGTACAGACTACAGCCTGTTTCCCGCTCCATAAGCCTGTAAATTTGTAACGCGGTGTGTTAAAATTTATCCAGACTGGAATCTGGTCGATTCCTTTGAAGTTCTGAGCGTAGCGAACAGCGTCTCAGTATACCACTGTTAGGATAAGTAGCAACAATGCAAACATAAGTAGTCTATTACAACAGAAAGGCGATAAATAAGATTGGGTCATGAATTAACTCTTTGAAATAGTGTTGATCTTGATGAGAAGAAGAGTTGCGTGATAGTATAATCTGTTGAATAGTTTAATCCGCTGCTCGTCGTCTTTTTTGTACTCTTGGGCAAGTTTACCAAATGCTTTGAAAGCAGTCCAACTCCGTGGCGTTGTGTGGGTATTATGCTACACCCCATTCCCCTCCAATCATTGCAGCTTTTACATGTAAACGGAGAACGTGGAGCGATTGTTGTGCTCCGCTGAAAGAAATATGAAGAGCTAGTTGCCTAAGCTTTGATCATTTGCCTTAATAACTTTGAATTTGAGTTAAGAATACCTTCGTATGCCGTATGAGGTTTGAAAATCTGCTCACTGAAAATAAGCTCGACAGGCAGCGGCGAGTGGGAAAGCACATGAAAGAGACTTCAGAATCCACTGAGTTCAGTGCGGATCAAAGTTAGTACACGCAACGTTCCCTAGCCCACGTTTTCCGACATGGAGAGACTCTTGTGGGCTTTGTAACACCGTACTCCTTCTGCCGTCATTGAAATAGTAATGTTATTGTTTACTGACTGGTGGTGACGGGAAAATGTTAGGGCTGGAATTGGATCGCCTAAAAGAACAGTTTGTCAGTTAGGCCTACATATTCTATGTTTTCGTTGATTTGCCTGACAAACACATCATAATGAGGTAGATTTATAAATTATATTGTAAGAAACGTTTTATGAATGACAGATTCATTCAGGGTTGAAAAAAGATGAGTTGATTTACAACCCACCTGTAGCTGAGTAGGCTAGTGTGCAAAGCCTCTGTGAGTTTTTTTTTCTTCTCATAGCCTATATGAAGCCCTAATTGTATGAAAGGTTTGAGGAGATGCAAACCTATACTTTGCAAACCATACCCGTCATGGACTTCAATGCCATTTTTAATTTCACATTCCCTTGTGTCTTTCTCTATGTATTCCAGTGAAAGGAAATGAGAATTTATGGGAGTAAAAAAACTTAAAATGGATGTTATATTTAGGCTGTGCCTTGCAGACAGAGTTGGAATGTGAATGCACTCACATGTTGAGCGTGGCCTTAGTCACTTGTGCATGGGCCTTCATGCATGCTGTTCCTGTCCTGTTATAAGTGCAGTGCAAGGCTTTCCATTTTGGTGATACACTAGGCATACTTTATTATCATCTTACCCAGGTTTACTGCACCAAAGAAAGTATTGGATCAAAAAAAAAAAATGGATTCTCTGCATTTTCAACAGAGAAATTGACACTGTGCGAATGGTGTGGCTAGCCTATGTACAGTATGACTGCCCATGGTGCTGTAGCAAATCCGAGACCTTCACTTCTGAAGTTTGTGATCTAAATTGCAATCGTAGAATTTCAGCAGATGTTTGAGGACGTTGATCTATTTCATTCTTCTTCTGTGTATGGGGAATATTTTGAGGCTCATTGTGGTAGGCTACCAAAGAATCATCCCCATTCACTGAAGGCAGATTGTGCAGCTAAAATGACAATGCGTGTCACTAGTGATGCTCTCATTTTGAGATGAAGGTTATGAACCAGCCAAAACAGTATTATTTTCCCTCCAGATAAGACAACACAGACCATTTTACATGTTGTGAAATGTCTGTAGATTCATGTCAATGTTAGAGGTGGCGTCTCTACATTCTAGATGGATTCTAGATGGTTCTGCACTGGCCACCTTGTTTTGAAGCTGGATATCTCTTATGCAGCTGAATTTCACTGTGTCTGCTGCTGTTGTGGTGTTGTCGCAAGAATCCCTCAAGCTTGCTCCAGTCCTGGTGTGTAGCTGTCTCTTCTCTGAATGGTTTTGCTCCCAGCTCCAGAGATGAGTCTGTCTTCCTGAACCTAGCAGTCCTCTATCATCCACCTCACCACCTCCACATAGCAACCCCATTACAGGCTAGCCTGCTGGAAGAGTGGTGCTGCTGTTTGCTATCTTGGATTTCTGGTTGGTTCTGCCTCTGCTATAGTGGATGAGCCCTCAGGCCTAAGGTTCTTTTTGCACGGTAGAGTCTTTCAAAGCAACACTGTGTGTGTGTAATATTTCGCCCTTTAGTAGGTGTGTGTGTGTGTGCACATGTATGCAGGCTGTGTGTGTGTGGAGGGGGGGTCCCTTTCCCTGTTCTCATAGGGCAAAAAAAACGAGTGCCTACTATGTGAGCCAAAACAAATAAATTAACTCAATTTGCTACTTGCTCCATGTTAGGGGAAAATGAGGTGACTGGTCTTGGCTAATACGCAAAACCAATGTTCCACTTGGCAAGTCCCCCCTCTGCCTGGAGTTGGTGGTGGTGGTGGTGTTTTTTTTTTCTTCTTGAATAGGAAGGTAATCAATGTCTTTTCAAATTATTCTCTTGGCAGTTGAGGTGGTGTGTTTTTTTTCTCCCCCGGACGAGGTTGGCTCGTGTGTTGCATTTTGAATACAGTTAAAAAGTGTTTAAGTCTGATGTTATTTAGCTGACTCATAGCTGAAAAGCATTTGGTTGATGTGACCGGATTAGCCCTAATGGCTTTGGAAGATGTTGATCCACAGTCTTAAACTTAATGGTCTTGTATTCAATTGTTTTATTTTTTTTTTCATTTTTATTTGTCCCTTGTATTTGTACAACAAATTTCATCAAATGGGGCCTGTGCTATTTAACTTGGGAGTTTACCATGCGATCATAATCGCTCGTGCTGTAATTTGAGAGTTCACAGTTGTCTCAAGGAACCAGGGACATGAATATCTAATGACAGCCTGCGTCTTGTTTTCTGAAGTAATGAGCTTCCTCCCTCTGGATTGGCCCACAGTGCGGGTCTCTCGGATACCAGCTGACGCCGAGGTGGAACTGGCCCCCAGTTGGCCCAGATCCGGGCGCCTGCTGAGGTCCTTGTTCCCATTTCGGTGGATGAACGCGATTCATCAAACTCCGCACAGTAATGTATACAGCTTGGATGTTATGCTCTGTGGAATATCCCCCTGGGATCATTCAGCCTAGATAGAGGTATAGACAATGGCTGGGGTGGTGGAATCATGCATCTGCCCCCAATAGCTAACCCCACCTACAGTACAGCCGTGTGTATGGAGAGACCAGAGTCTGTATTTTTGTTAAGATTGTGTGAATGAAATGATGATCATGAAGATGAAACAATAGGAACTGTAATATTTAAACAACAAAAAAAGAGAACTAAAAGAAAAAAAAAATCCAGATCCAAATCCTCGCAGCGTGGGCTTCAAAAGCAGTGGCCGTATTTTTCCCCTTTTCGGAGCTCTTTGTGGCCCTCATGCTCATGAGCGTTGTCATTTCCTCTGGAGCTTACGCGCAGCTGGCACATCTGAGTCTCATTTCCAGCCGCCGTGCCGTACCGTGCCGAGCCGCGCGGAGCGGAGGGGAGTAGAGCGCTCGGAGCAGGGGACGGAGCAGGGGACGGAGCAGGGGACGGAGCAGGGGGACGGAGCAGGAGCAGGAGCCAGAGACGTGGCGCTGAGGTGACCATGTGCGACTCTTCCCATGGAGCGCACAAGAATGCGGCCACTACGCTACCTACTTCCTGCACCACGAGAGAGAGGCGGGGTGGGGTGGGGTGGGGTGGGGTGAGGGGGGGGCGGCCTCAAACTGAAGTCTGCAGGGAGGAAGGAAAACTTATACATGATGCCTGCTCCCCAAAAAACTCATCTCCTCCCCGAGAAATAAGCAACACACCAAAAACACTATCAGGCATTGTTGTGTGCTTATAAATGAAATGAGTTCTGTGGGTGTGTGCTATACACTTCATACGAGAATACACATCACACACATATTGTGTGTGTGTGTGTGTGTGCATGTGCGCTTGCGCCTGCATGCTTTAGCAGTTACTATTGCAAGCGTTCCACCTCTTCGAAAGCAGCAGTGTTGTGTGCTAAATTAAGACGATAATGAAGGCTTGGTTTTGCCTTCTTTCTTTTCGGCGTTCAGACTGCAAATCCCAGGAGTCTGGTATGACTCCATCCGAGACAACGAGAGGTACAGAGTAGAGGGCCACCTCCCCTCCCTGCTTGGGCTGCAGTAGCCATATCCAGCTATGAGTTGAAAAGGTTAAAGTGCTTCGCGACTACTTTTTCCATTTATTGGTTTTGTGGTCACAGCTGTATTTTAAGTGCTATCTACTCAAACCGCCAACCTCTTTGACTTTCATATCCCAGCCAAAGTAATTTGAGGCTGTGTTTCTCCGCTATGGGAATAGAACAGATTAAACTGTTTTTGTCTCTCTCTCTCTCTTGCGCTCTCTCTCTCTCTTTTTCTCTCTCTGTCTCTCTCTCTCGCGCTCTCTCTCTCTCTCTGGCTTTCTTCTGCTCCCGCCGTCTGAAGCTGTGATGGGCACAAAAGCACACACAAATACAGACACACACTTTTTGCCCCCCTGCCTGCCCGCCACCCACCCCACGACTTGCGAAAAAGCCTCTCCTGCTCCACAGCGTGTCTGTACTGTGCAGCAGGCTGGGTGTTGCGCTGCCGTCGGTCTCCGTGGGTTTGAGGAGGCTGCCCTGACGTGTCTGGGGAATAAGGGTTTGCCCTCCGTAATCCTCAAGGTTCATTCCATCTGCGGAACTTCTCGGTTCCCCTCCCTCTCCTCCTCCCTGCGCATCCCTTTGATTGGGCCTCTGTGCCACTTGTGCCGGTTCCGTCGCCAGGGTTCCCGTGGCCGGGGTTCCGTCGCCAGGGTTGCTCTTGTTTGATGGAGCGCCCCTTTGTTGCTCTTGCAGGGGCTTCAGAAGTGAGTTCTCTTCTCAGGGGGCCTCAACATACATCACTCTGTTTGTTTGCCTTCTCTCTCTACTTGCCTATCTCTCTCTCTCTCTGTTTCTCTCTGTCTCTCTCTCTGTTTCTCTCTGTCTCTCTCTCGCTCTGTCCCTCTGTCTCTCTGTCTATCGCTCGTTCCTCCTCTCCCCGTCTATTTCCTCGGGGAATATCTCCTCTCAGCTGCTATTGATTACTTGTCACAATAGATTTATATGAAGCGCAGGCCTGCTTATAAACCCAGATGTTACACTAATGCTTGTCCTGTGGCTAATGAAGTCTCTCCGCGCTCCATGAATATGCATGTGTGTACTGCTCCTCCGCTGTGCTGAAGCTGCAGCAGTTCGTGGAAGTCCTGGCTATGAATTTGTAACATGGTTTGTAACATTCATGTCGTGTTGAGTCAGTTTTTTCCTGGTGGGAGGGAGGTGGCCAGGGGGGTGGGGTGGGGTGGTTGCTAATGTCAACAAAGAACGTGTATTTTTAAACTATAAGAGATTGTGTGGGTGCACCAGTATGACCTTGATGGAAGCTCTTATCGCGAGCCACGGACAGAAATTAAACAGTGTTGACAAAAAAAAAGAAAACCGAAATGCCCCACTCTGTGTGTGTGTGTGTGTGTGTGTGTGTGTGTGTGTGTGTGTGTGTGTGTGTGTGTGTCTCTTGCCCCCCCCCCCCCCCCCACCCATCATGCCACCTCTTCTCTGGCCCATTCTCTCGATGCCACAGAGGGGCCGAAAAAACAAAGGCGACGGAAGCGGGCATTATGACATGACAATGCCCTGCATGCACACACAGGGGAATGGCATGCTTTGTTGTCTGCCAGGAATGTGCTGACTAATGATGGAAGACCAAAATGCTGACCCCCCCCCCCCAACCCAACACACGCTTTTTATTATACTAGATAGATGAGGAAGGTAGTTCACTCTGTCTGTCTGCCCATATAGCTCACCTTCTCACACAACACAAACTCCGTCACACAACATTTCCACTCATACACACACTCAAAGCCCTGCAGTGGATTGCACATTTTCTGTGCACACACTGTTGCCCCTGACCATGTGGTAGATATACAGTACAACTGACAGTGTGTGGAGTGGTCTTCTTATCGCAGCTCGGGTCAGTCTTCCAGGGTCAAAGTATTCTCCTCTTCTACGTCCACCGTTGCTGTCTTACATAAGGCTGTAGACTAGTGCACAGGACGGAGCTTTCTGTCATGGCTGCCGCAGGCTGTGGTCAGTAGGTGAAGAGTACTAAGCTAGGTCTCTAGCTAGGCGCCTTCAGCTTCCGAAAGAAACATTCTCAAACCTTTTTTTTAGAGAAAACATTGCAACCTTTCTGAAGTAAACGATGCATTCCATTTTTGAGGCACGGAAATATACTATTGTTGTCCAGGTAGCAGCATTTGTGTGTGTATTTGATGACTTGTGTTCTGGTGTCGTGGTGTCTGCTGTCTCCCTGTTACCCAGAGAGGAATTCCAGTCCAGCTGCCCCCCACCCCACCCCACCCCACCCCACCCCCTCTTTTATTGTTCTTTGTGAAGGGGATTGGAGCATACTAATGGCCGGGATCTTTTACAGGCATGTCAGGTGTGCAGGAACACCCATGCCCCTCCCCCGATTTCTCTCTCCCTCTCTCCCTCTCTCGCTCTTGCGCTCTCTCTCTCTCTGTCTCTCCCTCTCTCTCTCCCTCGCTCTCCCTCTCTCTCTCCCTCTCACTCTCTCTCTCTCCCTCTGCCCCCGTCTCTTTTTCAGGGCTTGTCAGGTGTGTATGTAGGGCCACCCCATCCCCCAATGGCTGCGGGGCTCCTTGCAGTGTGGCTAGAATAAGCGCTGGTGTCCGATGACTGTCTGTAGGCCCTCTAATGAGAGGGGACCTGGACAGAGGCACAATAAGGCCCGGCTTATGATGGATTGGAGTGTCTGTCTGTAGGCGGCTACATGGTAGTCTCTGGGCAATTTGTCTTTTTCTTTTTTTTGTCTCTGCCAGTCTCAGGTCTCAGTGGAATTCCGTGTGGTATAGCGCTATAAAATCTGCGCAGCATGGCATTTTTTTTTTTTTTTTTGTTCAGTTCTTTTGTTGTGTGGAAGTTTTGCCCTGTTGTTTTTCAAACGAAGAAGAAGAGTCAGTGCATTGTGGTAGTGTTTACATCAATGGACACATTGTTATGGCAGTGTTCTTTTCTGACTAGCAGAGTGTAAGTCTTAGGACTTCCTCTTCCAGTAACATTAATAATCAAGTTAGTAGTCCTCATCTCCCTTCTTAGCCTCATAAAGTGAACCTTGAGTGAGTTTTACCTGGCTTTTGAGAGGAGTATGATTTGAATTTCTTCTTATAGTAGAGGCTGTTGTATCTGTTAATTGACAGTAAAGACAAAACAAAAGTCTCCTCTATGAAAAGTGTGCAAATTAAATTTATGGTTGAAATTTTCAATTTAAAGTAGAAAAGATCAGCACTTTTTTGTATGTGAGGGGACACACGTACGCACACGCACAAAGCTGGACAGGCCCAATTACAACACCCTAGGATTGCCCTTCCCTGTTGGAGGTGAGGGTAACAATGTCTTTGTTTCACATAACAAAGCAGCAGCAGAACCACATGGTTATGAAAGATGTTTTTCAAGAAGCGCGGTGGCTTGGGTAAAATGATCCAGGCCTTTATCCAGGGTGTGATCGCTCGGGTCAACTGAGTGCAGGCCAACAGTATTTGTTTATTTATTTGGTTATTTATTCATTTATGTATTTATTGTCTAGGAAAGGACATAATCAAACCATACAGTCCATTAGTAAATGTTGTTGATCAGACTGGGTTCGCTTGGTTTGTGGAGCTCCATATGCTGTCCATAGAGCTGGTTAGCTTGTTGAGGTAGCTAGCTTTAGCTTGTGCAGCTAGTCGGGTAGTCAGCAGCAGACAGGCTGCCAGGTTGGCTTGCAGGGCCAGGGGAGTGGTAGTGCGAGGTGGCTGGAGGAGGCTCCTGGCGGTGTTGGAGGAGGAGGAGGAGGAGGAGGAATCTCGGCATGGGTGTAAACCCCGCTGGGGTGGATGGGATCAGCGCCGGTGGCGATGCCCCGACGGGGCGGGCTGTGGCAGGGTGCAGGGCGCGGGGCGCGGGCGCGGGCGAGATCAAACGCTCCCGCGTGCTCAGGCAGGGGCGGCTGCTTCAAAGCGCCGGGGTGAGTAATGCCTGCCTGATACGCAAACTGCTGCCGATGATGTAATCGCAGCCCTTGAGCAAAATACACTCCCGTACAAATAAAGGTGTAGGTGTTTAAGCTGCTAGAGAGAGAGAGAGGGAGGGAGAGAAAGAGAGAGGTGTGTGTGTGTGTGTGTGTGTGTGTGTGTGTGTGTGTGTGTGTGTGTGTGTGTGTGTGTGTGTGTGTGTGTGTGTGTGTGTGTGTGTGTGTGTGTGTGTGTGTGTGTGTGTGTGTGTGTGTGTGTGTGTGTGTGTGTGTGTGTGTGTGTGTGTGTGTGTGTGTGTGTGTGTGTGTGTGTGTGTGTGTGTGTGTGTGTGTGTGTGTGTGGTAAAGAAAAAGCCTTCTCCTGTCAGACCCCCGTACACAACCTTAAAAAACAACCTGAGGGTCCTTACCAGTTTTCATTTCTTTTCCTTCCAGCCCTCCCTCCCTCCATTGCTCCTTGCTCCTTAATCAGATTATGCATAAATTAGATCAGTTATCAGAAAATACATCATTTAGGGCCTGAAAGGCGAATGCATGGATTTATCTGATTCCAACAGATAGGATAATCCAACGGGCATTCCTAAAGTACAGAGCAGTTGGAACATGGTTGGCTGTTCTTTGTAAAGTTTATACAGTGCTGTTGCTTTTCTCCCTGTGTGTGTGTGTGTGTGTGTGTGTGAGTGTGAGTGTGTGAGTGTGAATGACCTTCTGCTTCCGCCTGAAAGACGGGCTCTTGCCGCTTTCAGAACTCATGGAGGCTCATTCTGCTGATCACTCATTGACAGCCCGCATGACTGCCTAAGGCCTAGGACCATGGTGTGGCCCCCCTTGACTGCACTTCCCTGTAGTCATCTATACCACTGATCTATAAAGAATACCTGGATAGACTATCTCATTGTTGCTGACCCATCAACAATGAAGCCAATGGAACTGTCCCGAGTGGTCCCATAGTGGCGGCGAGGTGTTCCAATTCCATTGTTGCAGAACGGCAACATTCTTTTACTGTCTTACTGTCTATGCATTCCTATGGCAAGTGGTCCCATAATGGCCGCCGCCATGTAGGCTTCAGAATTTTGACGTATGCTCTATCCAGGTATTCTTTATAGATCAGTGATCTATACCAGGCTGGGCAAGTGGCGTCGCCAGCACCTCAAGTGTTAACTCCAGGTTGTCAAGAAGAACTCTCAGTTCTTTTATTGCCCTAACTGATCTCTCTGTGCTCTACTGCAGGGCCATGCATCTCAGTGCAGATCCTGCAGTCCTCCTTCAGTTCACAATAGATCAAGCAGCCCCCTTTTTTTGGCAGATCATCAGATCAGTAAATGTGCGTTTTTATTTTGTACCTTTTTTTAAATTTTTTATAATGGTCTTGTGAAAATCTAGCTAACTATTCATCACAAGCAAGAAATGTTTTTGCTGTCTGCGTTCTTCGGGCGGTTGAATGCTGTATTTTTGGCCCTCTCTCTGCGGCAGGGCATATTGACCTTTTCAGTAGCGATCCGTCAGACTAGTCTTGGCTGAAGATCTGCTCGAAGGTATGAGTTGCTGTCACATTTGTGAGCGTTAGCTTTCACTGCAGTACCAACAGAGAGGATACATTTGCATGCATAACATTCTCCAGGTTATCCAGGCCTCTTGAACCAAGACTGGGAGGTTCTAAGCAAGCCGGCCGAGAGGATGATGAAAGATGGAATCATTATGAATGAGACCCAGCTAGGAGGGGACCTCAGAGCAGCTTACCTGGTCCAAAGCCTTGCCACGTCTAGACTTGATTAGCTCCTAAGTACACAGCCAGTCAGAGAGGAAGAGGAGGAGGAAGAGCTGAAGAGGGGTATGCAGGTGTTTCGTGTCGTGTCCGAGGAGCTAGCGATGCTCTCTCTCCCCAAAGTGATGCAGTAATGACTCTGACATTTTCTGCATGCAGATTCTACCCACTCGGTCCTATCGGGCCGACTCCATCGGCCACTATCTGATGGGAGGACACATGAAAAGGTCGGGGTAATTACGGCGCTCCGCTCGCCGTCAGCAGCCCAGCCGTTTATCTGTTCGTTTCCTCTCTCTCTCTCTCTCTCTCTCTCTCTCTCTCTCTGCCAGCCAGCCAATAGTCTTTGATTCATACTGTCTTGTGTATAGTGAGATGCTGGGTGTTGACTTGAATCATCATTACTGGGAAGGGCATTGCGACGACGCCAACTTCAATCGTGAGTTGTGACTCCCTCTGTGGTGGCACTCCCAACAAAGAATTAGGGCAAGGCAACCAGGTGGTGTGCTTGAGAAATGTTACCTGATGTCACCTGGAGGACACAATCCAGGAAGAGTAAATGGGTGTCTGGAGGGAAGTGGATGACATGACATTTTTTTTTATTTATTTACTTTGAAGGGATTCCCCCTTTTTTCGCATTACATTGTCCTTTTCAGGATTTCTTTTGAGAGATGTTAGGGTGCAGATAATTCTTCAGTCACTGAGTGCATGCTATAGGGAAGTATCCCCTCCATTCAGCCCGAAACGCACACAGTGCTGGAAGAATATCTTCAAGGGTCTTCCAGATTTTTGTGAGATGAAGGAATGGAAATTTTATCCTCTCTTCTGTCCTTCTATCAGTGGATTTGGTGCCTCCAGCATAGAGCGTTCCCTCAGTGCACCACTTCGTCTTCTGTGTAGTATCTCGAGCTTTGTTGAGATGAACTGCTATCAAGCCTCGACTTGCAGCGGTGCAATCCTCCTGTGGTGTAGTGCAGCCTATCCTCATCCCCAAGGGAGACTTTGAAGTTACCATGGTGAAGATGGAACCTCATCAGTGTTTCGCCATGGAATCTCTCCTGTGTAATGAATGCACTGCTAAGTATCAACCCCTAGTTAGCTGCTATTGTGGGGTTTTGTAAGTAGGCCAGAACCCACGTTGCCAACCCTAATGCGAAGAACATCTTGTTACAACATGTGCGAGAAATAAGTTGTATTCATAAATTATGAAGGATAAAAGATGTTGGGAGCTCTCGGCCTTGCTCATTGGGTCAAAGTAGCTCTTGAAGAAAAACAGGTCGGAGACCCCTGATCTAGACAGTCCCCAAGGCCCAGTTCACTCACCCATTCACAGTGTGTTTAATCAGTAGTCTATAGGCTCTGTGCACAAACGTTTTTAGTACTGCCGTTAGATCTCCGGTGTGTTGGAACCTGCAGCTATTGCTATGGTAATTTGTGTCTACACGGACCCAGTTGAGTGTTGCACCTAGCGAATCAACACGTTACGATAAAGAAGGATTTGAGCACGTTGA